>NW_016813200.1:562424-566657 GCF_001698545.2 Rhinopithecus bieti
ACACACACACACACACACACACACACACACACACACACACAAAATTTAACAAACTACCCTGACTTTTTATACCTTCTGGTTCCATTTCCAGGTGATACTGTGATTCAGGAGAGTGCATTCATTTTCTTTACTAAGTCTCCAAAGCACTGTGGTCTAGGAGCAGCAATAAGGAATGCACAGAGAATTGAGACGGTTGATTTGTTGTTAAGTGTGGGTTATTTAAATGTGAATGTAAATTTACATGTGTGGCAACCAGTAAGCTGCAGATAGACTAATATGCAGTCTATGATGTCTTTTGGAGACCCTGTTGTGAGCCATAGCGGTAATGAGAGAGCCAGGCATGGTCATGTTTTTGTTCCTGAAACTGCTTTGTGATCCTTAACTACATAGTACTAAGAGCCTATCAAACTGAACTTAGACTGTTGGTTTATTATTTTGTTTGTACAACTTCCTTTCTTATAACTAAGCAGTTGACACTTTAGTTCTTTTAAGTGTTCTAAGGGTGATGCTGAAAATGGAAGTTGAGTAAAGACAGGTGGCTGTGTATTTAGAAAGTAATACATCTCCATCTCTCATCATACATAAAATAACTTAAGGATATATTTTAAAATCTAAGTATATATTAAAAAAAAAATCTTCTGGAAAGCGTAAGACATCATAACCCAGTTAAAAAGACAAGTGATGGCTGGGCCCTGTGGCTCACGCCTTTGGGAGGCCAAGGTGGGAAGATTGCTTGAGCCGAGGAGTCTGGGCAACATAGTGAGACCCTGTCTTTACAGAAAAAAAAAAAAAAAGGCCAGGCATGGTGGCATGTGCCTGTAGTCTTTGCTACTCCAAATGCTGAAGTGGGAGGATCCCTTGAGCCTGGGAGGTCAAGGCTGCAGAGAGCTATGATTGCACCACTGCACTCTGGCTTGGGTGATAGAGTGAGACCCTGTCTCAAAAATAAATAAATAAATAAATAAATAAAATGAAAAGCTTCTACATATGCAGTAGAAGCTTTAACTGACCTCCACTGACTCACCACGTTGAATAATTTTTATTTCCTTTGTAAAATACAGTGTACACTGAATACTTGGTATTAGTTGGTGGATCTCCAGTACTCCAGTGTGCTTGTGTACCTACCAGTACAGTAAATTTTTTTTGTTACTAAACCTGTATATGTTGGTTGTGTTTGTTTGTTTGTTTGTTTTGAGATGGAGTTTCACTCTTGTTGCCCAGGCTGCAGTGCAATAGTGCAATCTCACCTCACTGCAACCTCTGCCTCCCAGGTTCAAGCAATTCTCCTGCCTCAGCCTCCCAAGTCGCTAGGATTATAGGTGCCCACCACTAAGCCTGGCTAATTTTTTTTTTTGTATTTTTAGTAGAGATGGGGTTTTGCCATGTTGGCCAGGCTGGTCTTGAACTCCTGACCTCAGGTGATCCACCTGCCTCGGCCTCCCAAAATGCTGGGATTACAGGCGTGAGCCACCGCACCCGGCCATCTGAAAGGGTTTTATACTCACATTACTTTTCAAATGTAAAATCAATGGGCCTGGAGTTAGAGAAAAAGGTCTTGGCCTCTTGGCCCCATATGGAAAGTTTGAGGCCGGCATGGTGGCTCATGCCTGGAATCCCAACATTTTGGGGCCAAAGCAGGAGGATTCCTTAAACCCTGTTCAAGACCAGCCTGAGAAAATAGCAAGATCCTGTCTCAAAAAAAAAAAAAATTAGCTGGGCGTGGTAGCACACACCTGTAGTCCCAGTGACTCAGGAGGCTGAGACAGGAGGATTGATTGAGGCCAGGAGTTCAAGGTTACAGTGAGTCATGATCACATCACTGCATTCCAGCCTGGGAGACAGAGTGAGATCCTGTCTTTAAATAAAAAAAACAAAACAAAAACAAACAAAAAACCCAGGTCAGGTACTAGTGGGTCACCCCTATAATCCCAGCACTTTGGAAGGCCAAGGCAGGCAGATCTCTTGAGGCCAGGAGTTTGAGACCAGCCTGGGCAACATGGTGAAACCCCATCTCTACAGAAAATTGTTGTTATTATTTTTGAGGCGGCGTCTTGCTCTGTCACCCAGGCTGGAGTGCAGTGGCATGATCTCGGCTCACTACAACCTCTGTCTCACAGATTCAAGCGATTCTCCTGCCTCAGCCACCCGAGTAGCTGGGATTACAGGTGCCCACCACCACACCTGGCTAATTTTTGTATTTTTAGTAGAGATGAGGTTTTGTCATGTTGGTCAGGCTGATCTCAAACTCCTGACCTCAAGTGATCTGCCTGCCTCAGCTTCCCAAAGTGCTGGGACTACAGGCGTGAGCCACCATGCCTGACCCAAAAAATACAAAAAATTAATTGGGCATGGTGGCATGTACCTATGGTTCCAACTACTGGGGAAGCTGAGGTGGGAGGATTGCTTGAGTCCAGTAGGTGGAGGTTGTAGGGAACCGTGATCACTCACATCACTGCATTCCACCCTGGGTGACAGAGTGAGGCCTTGTCTCAAAAAAACAAAAACAAAAATTAGCCAGGCATAGTGATATACACCTGTAGTCCCAGCTACTTGGGAGGCTGAGGCAGGAGGATAGCTTGTGCCCGGGAGGCAGAGGTTGCAGCGAGCCAAGGTCATGCCACTGCGTTCCAGCCTGGGCAACAGAGCAAAACCCTGTCTCAGAAACAAACAAACAAAACAAACAAAAAAGCCCCCTCAAAATAAATCAAAACCACACACACAAAATGTTTGGTGAATGAGTGTATATATATACACCACCGATGAAAGGAAGGTGAAATGTTTGCCATACATATTTTTTGTGATCGTTTACCTGAAATTAACCCTTTAAATTATGTAACCAATTGTTCCAAATCACATTAGATAAAAAGGGTTTCTACTGCATAATATCCATAATAGAGAAAGAGCTCCTACAGATCAATAAGAGAAAGGTACCTACTACAAAAAGCAAAAAGTGGCAGATTATACGTGGGCATTTCCCAGGAAAATAAGTACTGGTGAATAAAAAAGAAAAGATGTTCAAATTCACTCTGGTTATTAGGGAAATGTAAACCATTTTTCACCAGACAGATTGGCAAGAACTTAATATAATATCCACTTTTAACAAATAGGCATTCGCATACACTGTTAATGAGAGTTCACATGTATAACTCTTTGCTGAAGAATACCAAAATCATCTCATTTTTAAATGTGCATACATTTTGACCCAATAGTTTTATTAGAAAACAATTCTAGGGAAATTGCTTCACATGTGTATAAATCTATGTATAAGGTTTCAATGCAGCGAAACTGTAACTGAAAATTTGGCAGTATCCTAAATATCCATCAGTACAGCAATGATTCAAATAATGATAAATTATACTGTGGAATACCGTTGAGCTATTAAATAAAAAAAGGAGAAAAGCCTTTCGGTTAGACCCATATACACTGACATAGGAGTTCCAAAGTATGCTGTTAAGCAGGGGAAGAGAGGGGGAGGGAGTCAAAGAACTGTTGTATACCATAATTCCACTTATCTAAAAATAAACCCTTATCATGTGTATGGGTAATACAAAACAATCTGATTGATACACATCAAGAATAATTATCCCTAGAGGAAAAGGGAGTGGTGTTAGAGGAGGGCAGTATAGTTTTACTTTTTCCCTATACAGTTCTATATTATATGTTATAATTTACAATAACTTTTGATAGTAGGTATGCAGATTACCAATATGAAACATTTGCACACTGGAGGATGCTTATTATAGGATTCCTTCATTCTACAACGACACTCTACTATAAATGTAATTAAGCCTTGTACTGAACACTCAGGTTTTTAAAAAAATGACGTTTTCTGCTATCAATGAAGTACTATTGGTATTTTCTAAATTTTTGAAACCAAAAATATAAGTATAAAAAAGAATAAAAGCAGTAATTTCATACCCAGAGGCATCCATTGTCAACTTTTTGGTATATATGCTTGTGCTTATATGTATGGACACTTGCATGCACCTGTGCACACATATATCACCTTTCTACAAAAATGGGTTTTTACTGTACATACTGATTTGTAACTTGCTTCTTTAACTCGACACTATATTGTGAGCATCTTGCAGGATCAGTAACTCCAAGTAAGTGAAAAAGACTTTTTTGGGAAAAGACCAGCATCATGCCGTGTAAATACAGTGTTTTAGTTAAAATAACTAGTTTCTAGGACAAACCATAATTAAAAAAAAAAAAAAAAAAAGCCATGGTCTT
>NW_016813200.1:568153-571768 GCF_001698545.2 Rhinopithecus bieti
CTACCACGCCTGGCTAATTTTTGTATTTTTAGTAGAGGTGGGGTTTCACCGTGTTGGCCCGGCTGGTCTCGAACTCCTTATCTCAGGTGATCTACCCACCTCGGTCTCCCAAAGTGCTGGGATTATAGGCATGAGCCACCACACCTGGCCCCTGTTTTTTCTTAGGTATTCTGTTTTATTACCTTTAATGTGGACTTAAAGTGTTTTAATACTATAAATAATGATAGGGTTTTGAAGAACCAACTCTCCTGCGGATACCTGAATGATGCTTTATCAAAGAAAACCTGGAAAAATAGACAGAGCTGCCACTGCTAAGATGGTGAAAATGCACTGTGCTCAGGATATGTTAGTAATTTCTGCTTTTCAAATGAACTGAAAACTGAAAACTTCCCTCAGTCAGGAGACAGGAACTTGGTGAATGAGGATAAGATTCAGTCATGGTTTTGAGAAGAAAAAGAACTAGCACTAATACCGCATGGCATGAATCCACGTAAAAGATCCTGTGTTCCACATGACCACTGAAGATACTAAGTTGAGAAGCAGCTTCAAAGAATAGTTGAAAAATCACAACTTTACTGAAGGGTAGAACTTGGCAGAAGTAGCTGTAGCAATTGTTAGATGAATATGTTTCAGACAAACAGAGTAGAAAAGAGAAGAGGAGGCCTAGGATAATGATATTTCTTCACCTGGAACCACGGAAGCTTTCCTAATTTGGTCAACAGTCAATAGCAAGGTTAGTCTAGGATGGTTTAAAGTCTTTAGTGGAATATTTGGGGTTCAGAAAGTGTCAGGAACCAAGGCAAGACCCATTTCAGAAGGCATCGGGGTCCCTTCTATACCCAGACAATTCCTTATAGGAATAGGTTAGAATTTCTGTGAAGCAAGTTGTTTCCATAACCTGGAAACTACAAAAGGCAGGGCTCAGGCACACAGTATTGGTAAATTATAGCAATCCGTAGATGGGAAGCTGTGTAGTTTTTTTATTTACTCAAGTAGAAATGTGAGTATTAGCATATTCATTCAAATAGAGTTACATGTTATAAACTTTTAAGGAAAATGACTGACCTAAGTATGTTATACAGCTCAAATTTCCGCCCAGAAAATTTTCGACTATTTTACTAAGATTTTATTTTTTAGTGTCAAGTATTAAGGCCAGGGTTTTATGTGGAAGCAGGTGTTTAAAATTTATATACACATTGACTTAATTTTAACATCCTCTTGATCATCAAGAGATTAAGTATTAAAATGTTTGTGGGAAAGTAGCTTTTTTTTTGAGGCAGAGTCTCTCTCTGTTGCTTAGGCTGGAGTGCAATGGCGCGATTTTGGCTCACTGCAATCTCTGCCTCCTGGGTTCAAGTGATTCTCCTGCCTCAGCCTCCTGAGTAGCTGGGATTACAGGCCTGTGCTACCACGCCCAGCTAATTTTATATTTTAGTGGAAGAGTGGTTTCACCATGCTGGCCAGGCTGGTCACAAACTCCTGACCTCAAGTGATTTACCTGCCTTGGCCTTCCAAAGTGCTGGGATTACAAGCCTGTGCCACTGTGCCTGGCCAGGAAAGTAGCTTGTTTGTTTGTTTGTTTGTTTTCTGTGAGACGGAGTTTTGCTTTTGTTGCCCAGGCTGGAGTGCAATGGGGCAATCTCAGCTCATTGCAACCTCTGCCTCCCAGGTGCAAGCAATTCTCTTGCTTCAGCCTCCTGAGTAGCTGGGATTACAGGCATGTGTCGCCATGCCCGGCTAATTTTATATTTTTAGTAGAGACAGGGTTTCTCCATGTTGCTCAGGCTGGTCTCGAACTCCCGACCTCAGGTGATCCGTCCACCTCAGCCTCCCAAAGTGCTAGGATTACAGGCATGAGCCACCGCGCCCGGTGGAAAGTAGCTTTTTAAAGGAAACATTTCCCCAAAGAATTTACTTCATTACAGGTGGTATCCCACAGACTGTTTCAGAAGAGACAATAGCAGAATGAAAACTTTCATGGTGAATTCCCGACCTTCTTTTTTATTCCTGTTTTGAAATGGAGTTCCCCATCATCACCATTACAGCTCAGCCATATCTTTGCATTTCTTTGTGGACTTGGTTAGAACTGAATGATTGATTTTCAGCGCGAGGAGTACAAAATAGGGGAGTTGACACTTGCACCAGCCCTGACAGCTGTCTTGAATCCTAGCTCAGTAGGGGTCACTCTTAAGCTGCCTTAGGCATAACAACTTTTACATAGGTGGCACTTCTGGCACTTTGGAGAACATTCTAGTGGTGGGATAGTTCCTTAACCCCTGTCTTATCTCTGTGGTACCCTCCATCTATGCCATTGTTGTTTGGTTACATAAAATGTTTCTGTGGAGTGATTGGCCTATGATTGCAGTGACAGACAATATTTAGTAAAACAGAAGATTTGTTCCTAACACACGTTCTACAGAGCTGATCTTTTATTGAAAACCCCTAACCCTAAAGACCATGGTTTTTTGTTTGTTTGTTTGTTTGTTAGCCTCATAGGGATAAAGTGCTTCCTTATAATCTTGTTTCCAGTTGTCTTCAACTGAGGAAGTCTGTTGACTGTCTTCCTGCACCCCCTGTGATTGAAGGATCACCTTGCTTAGGGCCCTGCCACCTTAAAAGAGGAGGTGGATGCCATACTAGGATATTACCAAAGATGAGGAGGAGTGGCAGTGAACTTACAGTCTATAGCCAGAGTGTACACTGAGTTTTAAAAACCAAGAATCTGAGATCTAGTCTCTACTTAAGAGACATATTTAAACAACAAATTGTAGACTATGGGATTTCTTTTCTTTTTTCTTGAGACCGGGTTTCACTTCTGTCACCCAAGTGCAGTGGTGTGACCTCGGCTCACTGCAACGTCCACCTTCTGGGCCCAAGTGATCCTCCCACATCAGCATCCTAAGTGTAGGGACCACAAGTGTGCGCTACCATGCCCGATTAATTTTGCAGTTTTGTAGACACGGGGTTTTGCCATGCTGCTCAGGCAGGTCTCCAACTCGTGAGCTCAAGCAGTTCACCTCCTTCAGTCTCCCAAAATGTTGGGATTACAGGAGTGAGCCACTGCACCTGGCTGACTATGGGATTTCTTAAGCTAAGTAGTATATTGAGAAGTCTGCAGTATTTCATTTGATGATCAGTCTCCAGTGAAAATTTGCAAAATTGAGTCAAAACTGAATTTGTCTTTCTTTTTCAAAGTTGGGATTATTGTTATATAACACCTGTTACCTTAATGACTTCAGTGAGATGTAAGCAACACGTTTTGAAGCAGCTGACTTTGGGTGAAACAATTATTTTTCAACCTGGAGTTGATTTATCCAATATTGCATCATTCCTAGCAAATTGTAACTTTAAGGTCATATTATTTGTCCAGTCTTTTCTAAATGCTGTAATGTTTTGTCATGAAATCATGGGAAAATGTTACTTTTGCATTGTGAGGAGTGAATAGGAATTTGTTTAGGACAGAAAACCAGATCTTAGAATTGTGGACTTTGCTTATGACGTCTACCTCTTTAGTTAAAATCAAAGTTGCACAGTTACCTGTTTGAGTTGCATAAAACTGTTCTGTGGAATGATCCTCTAAGTGATGGTTGTCCAACCTTTTTTTTTTTTTTTTTT
>NW_016813200.1:573845-578915 GCF_001698545.2 Rhinopithecus bieti
GATTGGTCTCGAACTCCTGACCTCAGGTGATCTGCCCACCTCGGCTTCCCAAAGTGCTGGGATTATAGGCATGAGCCACCACACCTGGCCTCTCCATACTTTTTTACGTGGAGAATATAAATCCATTCCCCCCAAAACTGTTGAGATTTCCCTAAAAGACAGGTTTCAAACCTATTTTATGTACTGTTTTGCATTTTGCTTTTTTTTTTTTTGAGCTGGGTTCTTACTCTGTCACCTGCGCTAAAGTGCGGTGGCACAATCATAGCTCACTGCAACTTCGACCTCCCCAGGCTCAAGTGATTCTCCCACCTTAGCCTCCCAAGTAGCTAGGACTACAGGCACTCATCACCACACCCAGCTAATTTTTTTTTAGTGTTTTTTGGTAGAGATGGGATTTTGCCATGTTGCCCAGGCTAGTCTCGAACTCCTGATCTCAAGGGATTCCCGCCCCCCACCTCAGCCTCCCAAAGTGCTAGGATTAGAGGCGTGAGCCACCACACCTGACCCACATTTTGCTTTTTGAATACTTAGTATAGCATTTAGTTTTTTTGTGAACCTCTTGCCATGTTTGCTGTTTTTAATACATGTAGTTACATAGTCATAGGTTGTTTAATGACAGTGACATGTTCTGAGAATTGGGTCGTTAGGCAATTTCATCATTGTGAACATTATAGAGTGTACTGACAGAAACCTAAATGGTATAGCCAACTGTGCACCAAGACTGTATGGTACAGCCTATTGCTCTTCGGCTACAAACCTGTGCAGCATGTGACTGTATTGCATACTGTAGGCAGTTATAACACAGTGCTCAGTATTTATGTATCTAAATATATCTAAACACAGAAAAGGTACTATAAAACAGTATAAAAGATTATAAAATGGTCCAGCTGTATAGGGTGCTTACCACGAATGGAGCTTGCAGGACTGGAAGTTGCTCTGGGTGAGTCAGTGAATGAGTGGTGACTGACTGTGAATGCCTAAGACATTACTGTACACCACTGTAGACTTTATAAATACTGTACACTTATGCTACACTAAATTTATAAAACAATTTTTTAGTAATGAGCCTTAGCTTACTATAACCTTTTTAGTTTATAAACTTTTAAATTTTTTTGACTTTTTGATTCTTTTATAATAACATTTAGCTTAAAACACAAACACACCGTACAGCTGTACAAAAATATTTTTTTCTTTATGTCCTTATTCTATAAGCATTTTTATTTTTAAAATTGATTTTTTTTCTCTTTAAACTTCTGTGTTAAAACTAAGACACAGTCTAAAACAACAACAACAGAAAAAACTAAGACACGATCACAAACATTAGCCAAGGCCTATACAAGGTCAGGATCATCAGTATCACTGTCTTTCACCTCCACATTTTGTCCCACTGGAAGGTCTTTAAGGGCAGTAACATGCATGCAGCTGTCATCTCCTATAAGAAGAGTGTCTTCTTCTGGAATGCCTCCTCAAGGACCTGCCTGAGGCGCTGCTTGAGAAGGTGTCATTCTTTTCAGAAATATTGATACGTCCATGGTGGTTTGCTAGATTTGTTCCTTTTTTTATCATAGATATTCATGAATAATGTGCTCTGCTGTGACTTCACTAGTCTATAGGAATTTTTCAGCTCCATTATATTCTTATGAGACTACTGTATATGCAGTCTGTCATTGACTGAAACATTACTATGTGGTGCATGACTGTAGTTTATTCCCTATTTTTAGATATTTTGTTGTTTCCATCTCTTTGCTCAGTTAATTCTTCATGATTTTAAGTAAAAGGCCAACTGTTTGTGTCTTCTCAATCTTTTCCTCCCTAACAAATGAGAAATATGACACTCATCATTACAGTGGCTCAATAAGCCAGTGATTCTAAATGTATGTATATTATGTGGAACCACTTGAAATTGCCTTTTTTTTTTGTCTGTAGCAAATTTTTTACTATTGGCAATTTTATGTGGTTCAGCCTAATAGCTTAAAAAAGCTTTCTAGGTTATTCTGACCACCCTGCATCCCTGTCACATCTCTCACTTCCCTGAGAATCTGCATTTAGAGTAGTGAGCTGTTTCTGAAGCCTTTGGACTAGGCAACAATGTTGACAAACTCACCTTCCAGGAGTCTCTGATAAACACAACATCCTGAAGACATATCCTTGTGTTGATGACATACGCAGAGAACTTTAACTATAGTGACTTGCATCTGTGTGTCAATACAATGGAAATAGACTTCTGAGTTTTCACCTAAGCTCTGCAAGAGAGCCTGATGTTCCTCTATCCTGGTTCCGTATCTGTAGTGACTAGCTAAGGACAGTGGTGCCACCCAGTGGCACGTTGTAGACAAGCTGCTGATGTTGCTCTAGCACTCTTCACTGTATCAAATTCTTCTTTCCTTTCCCATCCCTTTCCCTTCCCCTTCCCTTCTTCTCTTCTTCCTTCCCTCCCTCCCTCCCTCCCTTTTTCCCTCCCTTCCTTCCTCCCTCCCTTCTTCTCTCCCTTTCTTCCCTTCTCCCTTCTCCCTTCTCTCCTCCGTCCCTCCCCTTCTTTCTTTTTGTTTTCTTTCCTTTCTCAGAGTCTCACTCTGTCACCCAGGCTGGAGGGCGGTGGTGCAATCTCGGCTCACTGCACCCTTCACCTCCCAGGTTCAAGCGATCTTCCCACCTCAGCCTCTGGAGTAGCTGAGACTACAGTCATGTGCCACCACAGCCTGCAAATTTTTGTAGAGACAAGGTTTCCCCATGTTGCCCAGGCCAGTCTCAAACCCCTGGGCTCAAATGATCTGCCCACCTCAGCCTCTTGAGTAGCTGGGACTACAGGCACCTGCCATGGCACCTGGTTTTCTTTTTCTTTCTTGTATGCTCTTCCACATTCATGGTCTCACTTTCCTTTTATTTGCTCTTCCACATTCATGGTCTCACTTTACTTTTATTTTCCCCACCTGTGTCACTGGTATTTATGAGCTTCATTTCGGCCAGCTGATAATATTCAGGGAGCTACACTAGCCACATAATTTTGCTGTGATACCCTTATTTTAATAAAGCTTTGGAATATAGGATGTGAAATAATAAGTGTAAACACACCAAACACACTATCACTTACTCTGCTTATGAAGTCATGGTTCTTACCCAGAATTGGCATCAAGTTTGTTCTTGGTCAGAATGTGGCACTTCTTGGCCAGGCATGGTGGCTCACCTCTGTCATCCCAGCACTTTGGGAGGCTGAGGTGGGAGGGTCACTTGAGCCCAGAAGTTTGAGACCAGTCTGGGCAAGATGGTGAGACCCTGTCTCTACAAAATCTTTAAAAATGAACCAGGCATGATGGTGAGTGCCTGTAGTCCCAGCTACTCAGGAGGCTGAGGCGGGAAGCTTGCTTGATCCCAGGAATTTGAGGCTGCAGTGAGCTGCGATTGTGCCACTGTGCTACAGCCTGGGCAACAGAGCAGGACCCCATTTCTTTAAAAAAAATGCCACTTCTGTTCAATGGTGAGACTCCTAATACATGAGAGGAGGCTCTCCTATGTATTTCAAATGTGGAGAGGCATATACTTCTACTCAGATTGAAAGACTTAGCTTGGAAATCCTTTTTTGGTTTTCTTTCTACATAATGTGACTTGTTATTTCATTCCAACTTAATTCCAAAAATATTTCTTCAGCACCTACTGTGAACCAGTACTGTGCTAGGCCCCAGGTATTACAGTGGTTATCAAGACAGACATGACCTCTGCCTCTAAGGAGCTTACAGCCTAGCAGGGGAACAGAAACTTAGACAAGTTTAAGTGCTATTCTGTAGAGTACTTTGAGGTCAAATAGTAGAGGCACCTCACATAACAGGAGGTCAAGGAAGGCTTTCTACATATTTCATTTAAATAAAGACCTAAAGGGAAGCAAGAAAAGGCAGAAGAGAATGTTACTGGCAGAGGGAAAAGCATGTGCTAGAAGCAGAGATGAGAGATTAAGCGTGATGCTTTTGAGAAATTAAAAGAAGTTCAAGTTCATAATGGCTAGAGCTATAAGATCAACTCATTTAAGCCTCATGACAGTACCTGTAAGTAATAATATTATCCCCTCCATTTTTATGGTTGTGGCAAATGAGGAAAAGATGTTAAATATTTTGCCCTAGGTCATCCATCTCTAGTAAAGTGGCACAGCCAGGATTTGAACCCAGGTCATCTGGCTGTAGTATATTGGCTCCTAACTACCATACTGGATTGCCGCTCAGCTGGGGCATAGTCTTCCTTAGTAAATGGAATGGTCTGTCTGGTACTACATATCATAAAAAGAGCTGGAGCTTATAGGATCTGGATTAGTTTAGAAATACAGGTTTGCTTTAGTCTTTTATTCTTGATTGGGAATGAACTGCTTCATTTGATATGCAACTCTGAGGCTATTGACACATATTTTCCAGAAAATCATAGATGGGAAATTATAACTGGTTACATATTTTATTGCAAAATAAAATTAGTGTGAAATATGTATTTCCTGCAAGGCTAGGGTTTTTGTTTGATTATTAAAGTTAATTTGGCAATATCCTTTTCTCTGATTTTTAAAGTTAGTTAGGCTGAGTGCAGTGGCTATTGCCTGTAATCCCAACCCTTTGGGAAACCAAGGCCGGAGAATCACTTGAGCCCAGAAGTTTAATACCAGCCTGGTTAAGATAGTGAGATGCTTACTCTACAAAAATAAAAATAAATTAGCCGGATGCAGTGGTGAGTTACTAAGTCCTAGTTATAGGAGGCTAAGGCAGGAGGATCCCCTGAGCCCAGAAGTTCAAGGCAGCAGTAAGCTGTGATTGTGCCACTGTACTCCAGCCTGAGTAACAAAGCAAGACCCCATCTCTAAAAAAAGAAATAAAAATTAAAAAATAAAGTTAGTTAAGGGGTGAACATAACTTATTAAATAGGACTATAATTTTTTTTTTTTTTTTGAGGCGGAGTCTCGCTCTGTCGCCCGGACTGGAGTGCAGTGGCCAGATCTCAGCTCACTGCAAGCTCCGCCTCCCGGGTTTACGCCATTCTCCTGCCTCAGCCTCCCGAGTAGCTGGGACTACAGGCGCCCGCCACCTCGCCCGGCTAGTTTTT
>NW_016813200.1:579281-583631 GCF_001698545.2 Rhinopithecus bieti
CACCTCGCCCGGCTAGTTTTTTTTGCATTTTTAGTAGAGACGGGGTTTCACCGTGTTAGCCAGGATGGTCTCGATCTCCTGACCTCGTGATCCGCCCGTCTCGGCCTCCCAAAGTGCTGGGATTACAGGCTTGAGCCACCGCGCCCGGCCTTGGACTATAATTTTTTTAAAGTCACAAATTAAATACCTATACACGGAGATATTTTCTTACAATGCATCTGATTTATCTTATATGTGTTTAAGATACAAGTGTGTTCTTTGTGAGATGAGAAATTGACTTCAGTTTGAAGTCATCAGTTAAGGTGTTAATCTAGATTCTAGAAATTAGATAATAAATGTTGCACATAAACGAAGATTGTAGTAATTTGATATAATTGAAACACTTGGAATAAAGAGTCTTGTGTGTGTTTGTGATTAATGGTGTACAGCTGGTGCTTTTATTTACTTGCCCATCGTATATGACTGTGGATTCAAACAGGAGTTTTACTTGGAAGTGTTTTCCATGAGTGAAGGTTGGCTTCTGCTAATATACCCATGCCATACCTATACTACCTTGTTCTCTGTGGGACGAAAGTTAGGATACAACTAGGGTCATCATTAGGATATTTTTGCAAAAGAAAGAGGGATTTGATAATTATGCTGGGACAACCACAGGACAGTCCTTGGAAAGCTGGGAAATGTGTTCACTTTCATTTTATTTTAATTTAATTTAATTTAATTTTACTTTATTTATTTTATTTTATATTTTATTTTTTGAGACAGTTTCACTCTTGTTGCCCAGGCTGGAGTGCAATGGCCTGATCTTGGCTCACTGCAATCTCTGCCTCCCGGGTTCAAGCAATTCTCCTGCCTCAGCCTCCTGAATAGAGGGGATTACAGGCATGCACCACCAGGCGCAGCTAATTTTGTGTTTTTAGTAGAAATGGGTTTTCTCTGTGTTGGTCAGGCTGGTCTCGAACTCCCGACCTCAGGTGAGCCGCCTGCTGCGGCCTCCCAAAGTGCTGGGATTACAGGCGTGAGCCACCGCACCCGGCCTTGCCTTCATTTTAACCAGTTTATCTGGGGATCAAGTTTGTGACTCTAGCTTCAGAAGTACTGGCTCAACCCAGTTTAGTGAACCATCAACGACAGAGAGATTTCCCTTTGGAGTAAAAATGTTAATTTTTGAGTAAATATTCTATTGTATTATTATATTTGAATTGTATGCATAGCAGCTGTATTCTTTTTATACTTTCTAGCATTGTGAACCCCATGCTGCCAGACCTTGTTGGGGTTATTACAGGACACATTTGTAGATGTGTGGGCTTTACAGGAAGTGAAATTACTTAATGATACTTTACCACTGCTTGAAACATTTTGAAATAAGAACTTTGAGAGAAAGAAATGATTCAGCCTTTTCTGCCTCCTGCTTTTCGAAATCAGTTAGTACACATTTGTAATGTGATAGCACAGTTGATTGGAATGTCTGAAGCTAGACAGGTAAGATGATATCCTCTGAAGTTTGAGTATTTGGTCCCAGAACCACGTTGTAAAGAAGAGAGTACTGATGGAAAGCTCACTTCTGAAATACCCTCCTTTCACAGGCCCTCTGATCACCCGTGTGGAAAGTAGCCCTCTGGGTCTACTAATCACAGACATCAAATGAATGATATTCATTTGGTTCCTTTTGCTTAAGTTACCTTCTCCTGGGGCAGGCTTCATTTCCTGTAGGGGACTAATTCTGGTCAGTTGAAAAACATTTTCATTATGGGGCAGAAGGTTGCAAGTATGGCATGGTACCTATTCAGTCTCGTGCAGATATAATCTGGCATTTGAGTTCCCATTTGTTTTGTTTTAATAGGATAAGTAAGTAGAACTCTTAGCTTTAAAGAAATTATACTTTCATCTGTGAAGAACCCCTCGTGATTGTCTGGCTTTTTGATCCTGTCTGTTCACTTGCTATTACAGGTTGAGTATCCCTTATCCAAAATTCCTGGGGCCAGAAGTGTTTGGATTTTGGAATTTTTCAGGTTTTGGAATATTTGCATTATATACTGACTGGTTGAGCATCCCTAATCCAAAAATCTGAAGTAGTTCAATGAGAATGTCCTTTGTGTCATGTTGGTGCTCACAAAGTTTCAGATTTTGGAGCATTTCAGATTTTGGATTTTTAGATTAGGGAGACTCAGCTTGTACTAGTCAATTTTGTTAGTCACGTTTTGACATAGGGGCCACAAGGATGCTTAGCTTCAGAAAACAGTTAACCATGGTAGTTATAGTAAGGAAGAAAACCCTCATTTTATTTAGCTTATAGATTATATTACATGAGCAAAAGAAGAGTTTATTTTGCTTTGAGCCTAATTTAAAACAGAAGAGTCTAACCTGCTTTCCTTAGTACAGGTAAATCCAAGTTTTAGCTCCTTTTACAGTATTACTTTGCCACTTGAGTAGGGCTAAACACCTTTTGGACCATATTAATTGTTACTATCAATACACAGACACACATTAGAATTAATTGAAAGGCTGGTGCTGTATTTTCTACTTTATTATTAAATGATAAAAGTGACATTCACTGTAGAAGTTTTAGAAAATGTAGGGAAATTATAAGGATAAAACTAAAAATAACCTCTAGGTGGGCGCAGTGGCTCATGCCTATAATCCCATCACTTTGGGAGGCTGAGGCAGATGGATCGCTTGAGCCCAGGATTTGGAGACCAGCCTGGGCAATATGGTAAAATCCTGTCTCTACCAAAAATACAAAAAAGTAGCATGTGGTGGCGCATGCCTGTCGTCCCAGCTACTCAGGAGGCTGAGGTGGAAGGATGGCTTGAGCCCAAGAGGTCGAGGCTGCAGTGAGCCGAGATTGCACCACTGCTTTCCAGCGTGGGTAACAGAGCAAGACCTTGTCTCAATTAAAAAAAAAAAATCACCTGTAATTCTACAACCTAGAGATTAACATTTTGGTTTATAGCCTACATAAATTTGAGGAAGTTGATCTTGCGTATGAAATTTCATCTTAAACCAATTTTACTTCATATATCTTAAACATTTTCTCATACTCTTAAATACTCTGGCAATACTGCATTTGATGGCCGTATAGTATTTGATCACATGGATACATTATTTTACCAATCTCCTATTGGGCATTTGAAGTTGTTCCTATTTTTTTTCTGTTATCTGTACCACCATGATGACTGTCCTCTATTTTTTGTGTGAATCTCTAATGATTTCCTTTAGGATAGGGGTCCCCAACTCCCAGACCATGGACCTGTACTGGTCCATGGCCTCTTAGGAGCTGTGCTGCATAGCAGGAGGTGAGCGACAAGTGAGCATTTCTGCCTGAGCTCTACCATTGGTCCCTGGTGCCCAAAAGTTCGGGAACTGCAGCTTTAGGATATTCCCAGAAATAGAAAGTGAAATTACAAGTGCAGGAAGTATAACTGAAGGCCTGTTGTCACGTATTGCCAAGTTGTTTTCTATTTAGCGTGTACTAATTTCTACTTCTGTCAACAGTATATAAAGTGCCTTTTTGTATACTTTTGGCAGCACTAATTTCTTTATTCTTAATTGGCACTAGTTTTTATGGACCCGCAGCGCATTGCTATCTGTTTTAGTAAATAAAAGTTATTCATGGCAGAAATGAAAGTAAGGATGCGATATTATAAGTAGTAGTACTGCAAGGAACTGGTAACCCCAGCTGGTACTTTGAGAATTGTCTAAACGGACTATATTTTAACTCTAAGAGTCTATGTTTCTAAAATATATTTTCCTTTCTGAAATGCTTTATCAGTCTCTAATGTAGAGGAAAGTGCTAAGTTTTTCTCCTAAAATTATAATTCCATATGTACTTTCTGCTCATTATGTTAGGCATTTCTCTGTGTGTAAGACTTACGTTTTGTCATTTTAAACAAAACAAAACATACCTTCTGGCAAAATTATACAAATTTTGTGGGAAGTCTTGATTGTTACACAGGAGTACTTTCTGGTTAAGAACACTTAAGGTAACAAACAATTTCTTCAAGTATTGTTCAGGTCTCTAGTATTTTAATGAATGTCTTGTAAATTCAGATTCATCCATGTATCAACACACTTCTTGACTAAACTTGGAAGGGAGGGAGAGTTATGGTAAGGTCAGTGTTTGCTGTTACGTAATCTGTTTGTCCAAAATATTTAAAAATCAGTATCGTAAGATTCTTGATTCTGAGTCAATTACCAGTGTGACAGCAATTTTCATATGTTGAAAGTTTTTTCCCCAGTAGTTGTTTCATAATAATCAAGCTGTTTCTTAGGTGTGGACCTAAAAAAGCATGATCTGTTGATTTTTATGACTTTGAAAAATTCTAACTTAAATGCAATTGATATATTCAGAGC
>NW_016813200.1:586644-588466 GCF_001698545.2 Rhinopithecus bieti
ATACGGAATTTTTTTTTTTTTTTTTTTTTTTTTGAGATGGAGTCTTGCTCTGCAGTGGTGCGATCTCGGCTCCCTGCTACCCCCACCTCCCAGGTTCAACCAATTCTCCTGCCTCAGCCTCCTGAATAGCTGGGATTACAGGTGCCTGCCACCACACCTGGCTAATGTTTGTATTTTTGGTAGAGACAGGGTTTCACCATGTTGGCCAGGCTGGTCTCAAACTCCTGACCTCAAGTGTTCTGCCCGCCTTGGCCTCCCAAAGTGCTGGGATTACAGCATGAGCCACTGTATCAAGCCAGTGAAATATTTTCATATGTTCATTGTCTAATAGTGAAAAGCAAAAAATTAAGACAGTGTTTTTGGTATCTGTCAAACAGTTCAATCTAGTATTGGAGGAGATATGGGGAAATGGGCATATTAATATACTGCTGGTGGGAATATGAAACACTATATTCTTTTTTAGAGGGCATTTTTACATTTTTATAAAAAAAATTTTAGACTTACAATAGAGTTGCAAAAATTATACACCTTTACCCAATTTCCCCTAATGTTAACATGTTACACAATTATAGTACAATTATAAAAACTAAAAATGTTCCTAATCTGGGTTAATCTAATGTTTTTTCATGATTTGATTGAGATTATGCAATTTGGGCAAGAATACCACAAAAATGATGCTGTGTTCTTCTCAGTGAATCAAGCTAGGGCTTACATGATATAGATGCACCTTATTACTGGTGATGGTAAGTCTGATCACCTAGTTAAGATGGTATCAACTGTGTTTTTCTACAGTAATGCTATTATTTTCCCTTTTGCAATGAAGTAATATCAATACACTTTTATTAATACATATTTGGGGAGATCCTTTGAGACCATGTAATGTCCAGTTTCAGCTTTTGCTCACCAGCATTAGCATTCACTGATGGATTTTGCCTGTAGTAATTATTCCTGTGGTGCTCTAATGGAGATTTTCTATTTCCTTTATTCCTTCTACATTTATTAGAATTCTTCTGTAAGGATGATTAGTCTCTTCTCCCTCATTTACTTATTCAGTCGTTCATTTATATTAGTACGGACTCATGGATATTATTTTATTCTGTGGGATATAATCTAGTATTACTGTTATTTGTTGCCCAGGTTGTGTTAATACCAGCTTTGGCCGTTGGGAGCTCTTTTTTGGTTGACCCCTGTGTCCTTTTCACATGTCCCCATTTAAAAAAATTCAGCCCTTCTTTATTCCTTGGCACCAGATGACACTAACCTCATCTTGAATATTTCCTGCCTCAGACCTGGAATCAACTGCTCCAAAGAGCTCTGGTTCCTTTTCTTAGAGAATTGTATTTGGAACCCAAGATCTGTGTGCTAGATCTGCTCATTGCTATTGGGGTATCGCAGCTTCTAGGCCTGGAGGGCAATTTTTAATAGACTAAATATAAAATGATCATACCCCTTTGAATCAGCAATTCTGCTAGATATAAACCCTCTAGAATCACTAGCATAAGTATATTGATAGGGATGTTCATTGTGATCTTTTGAATGATCAGAAATTAGAAAAACCCCAAATGTCTACCAACAGAGAATATGGGTTAACTTAATTGTGATGTCATGTAATCAATGGAATGCCATGAAATGGTTAAAAAGTAGATCTGTGTATTCTGCCATGGAAAGACATGTAAGAGAGTCAGTTTTTTGTTTTTCTTTTTCTTTTTGAGACAGAGGTTTGCTGTTGCAACCTCCGCCTCCTGGGCTTGAGTAATTCTCCTGCATCAGCCTCCCGAGTAGCTGGGATTACAGGCGCCCACCACCATGCTCGACTAATTTT
>NW_016813200.1:589284-591451 GCF_001698545.2 Rhinopithecus bieti
TGGTCTCGAACTCCTGACCTTCTGATCTGCCTGCCTCAGCCTCCCAAAGTGCTGGGATTACAGGCGTGAGCCACTGCGCCTGGCTCACATATACTCTTAAGGGGAAAAGAAAAGTTTCTCCCACAGCTTAGCCTGTGAGTGACACCTTCCGTAGTTTGGCTTACGACAGTTTTTTAGTACTGTTTTTAATGAGTCATTTTCTTGTTCCTTTATGGTTTTTAAAATAAATTTTAAGTATACAATTTTTAGTTTTGAAAATTTTGGAAGACACTAAATCAGCAGAAAAAACCCAAAATATATGCAAATATTAAAACAATTCACCTCTAATCCTACCACCCAGCAATAACTGTTAGTATTTGAAATACATTTTGCTAATTTTTCTATGAATATGTGACACTCAAATATATGTACGTATGTAGAATGGAGTCATACATACTGTTTTTGACCTGTATTATTTCTTGATAACATTTCTAAACATTGAAATGTATTTTAGTATGGCAGTTTTAATCTACTATTTACCAATATGTGATTTATGTATACTTATCTAAAATAAGACCTATCAAGGACCATTGCGTAGGGAATTGTTTTGAAAAGGACTTGGCCAGAATTTACTTTTAGATTTGAACATTAAGTGCTAAAAACTTTCTTAATATTTTCTTTTTTTCTTTTGTTTTGAGACCGAGTCACTCTGTCACCCAGGCTGGAGTGCAGTGGCGTGATCTTGACTCCCAGGTTCAAGCGATTCTCCTGCCGCAGTCTTCCCAGTAGCTGGGTTATAGGCATGCACCACCACACCCAGCAAATTTTTGTATTTTTAGTAGAGACAGGGTTTCGCCATGTTGGCCACGCTGGTCTCAAACTCCTGACCTCAGGTCATCTGCCCACCTCAGCCTCCCAAAGTACTGACATAACAGGCATCAGCCACCACCCCGGCCAAAAGCTTTCTTAATATTTTCCACTGTTTTCTGAAACATTCTATTTTAAACTTATTAAGATCCATTTTGAGATATTCAGTACAGGACGATGATTTTCGTGCTTGAAACATTTCCAACAGATGCTATCACAAGTTTAGTATTGACTTTGCTTGTGGAAGAATGTTTTCAAAATATTGGTTAAGAGACCAACTTATTTGCAGAGAGGGCTAGAGCCAAACACATTAATGATTTGTTTTTAAGTCTGTCCCCATATATGAGGGTTGTCTGAAATTGAACACTGCCTTGTATTTGTATCAGTTTTTACTTTTTTTGTATCACTTTTTGCTCTCCTATTAGCTGCATGTACTTCGTTTTGCTCACTGGCATTTGGTGAGTTGGGCTTTCTCAGTGCTGCCTTCTTTTCTAATGGTAAGATAATAAACTCTTGATGCTGTATTATCCCTTTTTTCTTTTTTTAATGCCACCATGTTACTGTTAGGTTGAAATAAACAATATTATATGCTTCAGTCTGTTAACAATTTGCTAGGCTAAGACTTTCTAACTTTCTTATGTTACAAAAACCTTGCATATATCTGAAGTGAAAGAGTCTGAAGTTTGTTTTACAGTTTTAGCTAAATCATCCCAATTCCTGATCGTCTGTAAATTCAACCCGCATGGTGTTAATCTGCTTAGTTTTTTATATTAAATTATTTCTTCAATTTGTTTTAATATAATGCAAATTTAACAGGGAGGTGCTATTTTGTAGGAGGAGACTAGGAGAGAGGAGAGTGCGGGATCAGTTTTTCTGTTGTGTAGAACTAAATTAGGCTAGGTTACAAAATGTGATTTGGTTTCCTTTTCTTTCCTGGGTAGCTGCTACTTTCTTTCATTTTTTTGTGATGAAAGAAATGGCTTTTAAGGTGATAGGCATTGAGAAAAATTACTTCCTTAGCATTAGAGAACTTCTGAGAGTTGCTTCTCCTGCTCAGCCAATTTGGGGCTAAGAGAATGGAGATGAGTAGAAGGTTTAAGCTGGGGCTCTCATCCAGCTTGGAGAATTCCCTGACACTCTCTAGTACCAAGGGTCAAGAGTTGACTATCCTTTGCAAATATTTATTTATGGAGTTATTTTCCAAATTAAGCAAACTAGCAAGATAGTTTTGTGTTTTCCCTTATCCTTCTCCCCTGCAACTTCCACCTTTAGATCTTTAGATGATTTTATAGAAGGATGGGTTTTTTTTTTTTGGTCATTT
>NW_016813200.1:592364-613534 GCF_001698545.2 Rhinopithecus bieti
TTCCTTCCTTCCTTCCTTCCTTTTTCTTTTTCTTTTCTTTTCTTTTTTTTTTTAAGACAGGATCTCACTCTGGTTGCACAGTCTGGAGTGCAGTGGTGCAATCTTGGCTCATTGCAGCCTTGACCTCCCAGACTCAGGTGATCCTCTCACTTCAGCCTCCTAAGTAGGTGGGACTACAGGCATGCACCACCATGTTTGGCTAATTATTTGTATTTTTAGTAGAGATGGGGTTTTGCCATTTTTCCCAGACTGGTTTTGAACTCTTGGATTCAAGGAATCTGCCTGCCTTGGTCTCCCAGGGTGCTGGGATTACAGGTATGAGCCACCATTGCCTGGCCCTTTTGGTGTATATCTTGAAAATGTCACAAAATGGTGTGTTTACAGACTGAAAGAAGATGGAAATATATTTAGGTTTCTACTTAGACTAGTGTCGTATTTGTATTTGGGAAGGAACCTTGTGTTGTTTCGAGGAACTTACTCGTTTTTGGTTTCGATGGGAGAATAGATGCCTATAGTCATCTGCGTGTGGGGATGGCTGTCTTGTGTGACTGACTAGTTTGCTGTGGTCAGACATTGTCTCTGTGTCTGAATATGGCTTTGGTCCTGACCATAGGGGATTCAGAGATACAAATAAAACCGTTAAGAACATGGCTCTTGCTTCTTGTCATTTTTCCATAGAGTTTCAACTACTGTTACTTAGAGTCTGGCTCAGTTACTTTCTGAGATTGTAATAGCACTAATTCTAGTCAGACACTCATCTCTAGTCATTTCTTGCTTTTCCTTTAGTAAAAAGGAAAAGCTTACGAGCTAAGGTGCGCAGATAATGTGAATAAGCACTCAACATTTCTTTTAAAGGGGCACTTGTCTCATGTCACTGTACTCATAAATGCTGTCTCTTACTGCAGATTGAAATCACAGAAGATATTCGTGTTCTTCTTAAGAGAAAAGAGGACATTTGTAAGTATTTGTCCTTTAGAAATTCTAAATGTGTAATTTTATTAGCTTTTTGAGAAAAGTAAGTGACCATACTAATAGGCATCATGACTCTTATAGAGGGAAAAACTCCACCAGTATTTATGACTGTGTTTAAAAGGCACTATTTTATAGAGCAAAATAGGAAAACATTTTACCCTGTGCAGCTTCTAAAATTTAAACCATTTGCCACTCATTTGTAAAAGAGCAAGTGGTAATTAAAATCCAAGCAACATCTTTCTGTTTGAGTCCTACCCAAAACTGGAGTTAGAGATTAGAGTTCCAGTTCTGACTACTGAGGCTTATAGAATATGTGTCTTTGGTAA
Organism: Rhinopithecus bieti; assembly: GCF_001698545.2. Taxonomy (NCBI): domain Eukaryota; kingdom Metazoa; phylum Chordata; class Mammalia; order Primates; family Cercopithecidae; genus Rhinopithecus; species Rhinopithecus bieti. Next base: position 593,663 of record NW_016813200.1, read on the forward strand.
ACTACTTAGTCTCTCGTTATCTCAGTTGCCTTATCTTTAAAATGGGTTTAGTAGTAAGTACACAATCAGGGGTTCATTATTATTATTATTGTTGTTGTTGTTGTTGTTGTTGAGACACAGTCTCCCTCTGTCTTCCAGGCTTGAGTGTAGTGGTGCCATCTCAGCTCACTGCAACCTCCGCCTCCCCCTCCCGAGTAGTTGGGATTACAGACACGTGCCACCATGCCCAGCTTTTTTTTTGTATTTTTAGCAGAGATGGGGTTTCACCATGCTGCCCAGGCTGGTCTTGAACTCCTGGCCTCAAGTGATTATCCCACCTCGGCCTTCCAAAGTGCTGGATTACAGGCATGAGCCACCGCACCTGTCCTCAGTGGTTCGTTATTATTGATGAAGTTAAATCCATAGCAGTTTGTGCTTGCCCTGATGCATTGAAGCTTATTGTTTTCTTTTTGTTGTTGTTTGTTTTTTGCCCCAAGATGGAGTCTTGCTCTGTCACCCAGACTGGAGTGCAGTGGCATGATCTCGGCTCACTGCAACTTCTGCCTCCTGGGTTCCAGCAATTCTCCTGCCTTAGCCTCCTGAATAGCTGAGATTATAAGTGCCCACCACGGCGCCTTACTAATTTTTGTATTTTTACTAGAGCAGGGGTTTCACCATGTTGGCCAGGCTGGTCTGAAACTGCTGACCTTGTGATTCGTCCACCTCGGCCTCCCAAAGTGCTGGGATTACAGGCGTGAGCCACCATACCAACCTGAAGCTTATTCTTTGAGAGACAGCCACAATGTATACTTGCGCCAAAGCTTATTGAAGAATAAACTTCAATGTATTGGGGCAAGTATACATTGAGGCTGTCTCTCAAACTGATTTAAGTGTATTTCTGATCTTCATAAATTTTTAAGTATATATTTCGTTGAGGCATCTATTCTAGACTACAATATGGAGTAAAAGAAATACAACAGAGCACTTAAAATTAAAATCATAGTGTTTGAGGCTTGGACTTTGAAATTTACCTATTCCCATAATCCCCAATTATTGACTTTTAGACCAGTGCTGGTTAGTGAAAACATTTTCACTGGTCCATGGTGAAGTGAGAAAAATAAGGCCAGCAGATCATGAGTTTTTAAAAGCTAAACATTTTCACTTTAAAGGAATGCTTCTTATAGAATATATCTTTCTAATTTAGGGGAATTAAACATGTTCTTTATCTCGTGAAATGATGGTGATAGTAAATGGTAGGGCTTTCAAAAAAATTCATGCTCGGCAAAACAACAACAACAACAACTTGGTAGCTCTGTGTCATTTCCCCTACGATTCTTCTTTCTTTTACAGTTTTACTGTTTTGTGATATCTTAAAATATGAACCCAACTTCTCATTTTACAGATGAGGAAACAGACATTGAGAGGTTAATTTGTTCCAGGCCTTACAGCTCAGCAGCTTGTGAACCAGGACGAAAACCCTATATGTGATACTGTCTCTATAGAGTTCCTGGTTTTCTGAAAATTGCTTTCATTTTAATAGGTTATAAATTTGAAACTGAAGATATAGTAGTTCTTATGTGCTAATAACTATTTTTGATTTCCAAGTATAATGAAATTCAAAAGACCATGTTCTTGTATAGCGAAGTGCTGAAGTCCACTGATTAGCCTGCATTAGAAGAATCTTAAACATGGCCAAAGATTTTTATCAGCAGATCAGAATTAGCTGTCACCGAATTCAGCTACTTAGGTATTACACGCTCCCCAATGACTGACAAAGAAGTTAAAATATCAGTAAAGTTATTATTTCCTTTTGGAAGTTGACAGACTATACTGCCACTGTGAAGAGTGTAGTATTCAAACTTCTATAGTTAATTTAACTACAGAAAGTACTGTTTTCTCTCTCACAGATTCACACCCCCACACACAATACATATTTATACCAATCAATCTGCAGCCCATCTAGATTTGGAAGGGAAAAAACTACCAAGGTGAAGAGTAGAAGTTACCAGAAACATTGGCATGAACATATCTGGCCAGTTGTGTTCAGGAGATTGCAGATAGTACTCTGTGACACTTTGGAGGCTCCCCATTAATTGCCTTTGTTTGAACTTTCCCAAAGTATGTTTCAAAATGGAAATAATTAACTTCCTTATCACCCTTGTCTCACTCATCTTACTGAAACATAAGCCAGATAAACAAATGAATGTGGAGGGAGAGAACAGAATGAAATGTATTCTCAATCCTAATGCGGAGACATTAACTCTAGGGGTACTTTTCCATGGCTTCTTATATTTGGCTTTGTGTGACTTACTTCTTTACGTAGGAATTCTTTAATTTCTGAAATGTCAGACATACTCAAAATGAAATGCTAATAAGGATAAAATGCATTTTTGAATTACCTGCTGTCTTTAGAATATGTGTCCTGTTCTTTACTACGGCTAATATGTGAGCGTTGACTATATGGCCATAAAATTTCAATATTCAACAGATTATTGAATAATCTGTCTTTGAGTTCTTTAATTAGAATCACTTCTAAGATCCATTTAATACTGAAAAGCAGAATGAGTTTTTTGTTTTTTTATCACGATACAATTTTGTATTATGGTAGTCAGGCAGCTGAATTATAGTCATTTATTTGGCCATTTTATAAGAAATGGTTTAAGACTACATTGTTGCATAATTTATTAACAGTCTGACATATTGGAAAGAACATTCATAAACTAACCTATTAAACTGGTTCCTCCTCTAGCAGATGGGGAGGGCAGATCATGTGGCAAAAAAGGGCATAGTTGTAAAATTCCCCCTGTAACATGAAGATATTCCTATGGGAAATACTACTGCTGCTTAAAGACTTTTTTGGAACCTACACTCATGGTTGAAAGCCCTAAGTTGTATTACTTTATTATAATAAATATGTAGGATTACAGGAAATAGATGTATAACCTATAGATATTTTGTATATTCTTCACTTGAAGAAAACACATTTGTTATAAAAGTTAACTTTAAAGTTAAATTCTATAACCCAATTATTTTTGGTTAACTTCTGTTAAAATCATATATATATCCCAACAGAGAAAAAGCACCCAGTAAATTGAAGACTTTGTAGATAAAATAAGTCTCCACTGTGGTACAATGGGCAGTTTAATTTAGCAGCAAGGTTTTGTGTACAGGGACCTGCAGCAGTTACTCTTTAGCATCAGGTGGACAACATTGACATTGTCATTGTGCTATCTGCTGCCCTTCTACAGCACTGAACCATTTGTATTGCTCTCTAAACACATATCACCCAGAACTTAGTTTTGTCCGTTTTCATTATGTTTAATAAAGTTTGATTACAGGTGCCCCTCTAGCCTGATTTATCCTCAAGATTCCTTAGATGTAAGCTTTGGATTAAATTATTTACAACCAATTATTGGATTATATACAACCAATTCCCAGCTTTAGAAAGCTACATTTTTAAAAATCAAGTATATCTTGATCACTTGAAATGAGGAATAGATGTATAATTATACACAGTGTATGTGAAGTGTGTAGGCAGCAGCATTGGCTCCTAGAGCTCCTCATTTTAACATATACAGATAGGATACCGATTATAACATCCTATGACCTAGAAACAACATTATCTGATGCATGCTGGGGATCTTCTTAAGGCATGATAGGAGGGAACTCACTGTAGAGCATTAAAAGTATCTTCAACATGGCAGCTGAGGTGCTTTCTTTGCTGGGAAAAGCTGCAAAGAGACTGGCAGAATGGCGAATTCAGGAGTTAATACCTCTCCAGGTGATGAAGTAAACAGGGTCAGTTTATCTTGTGAGAGACACACCCAAAGATCAGTCATAATTGTGAAAAGCTTCCAGTCAAACTAGCCAGGCACAGGTGTAATGTGTTGGTATACAGCATCTATATAGTCATCTTAGGTTTTGTTTTGCTTTTCTTGGTTTTAAAATGTATTTATTATAATTACTGTATATTTGAGCTTAAGGTTTGATTGCACAAGTTATTTTATATTGAATAGACTGCTTGTTATTTGCAATATAACAATTTGAATCAGATGAGACAAGTGCTGTAATGATACATGTATTTTACATGATTATTTCATCTTGCAGACTGATGAAAGATCTTGTTAGCAACTCTTAATGCCTTTATTTTCTTAAGGTATTGTCATTCTCTAAGTTTTAATGTTAAAAGTATAAAGTTAATTGTAATGTCCTTGTAAAGTTTGATTTCATTTACCAAAGTGAAACCATTCTTAACCTGTAGTTGAGCTTTCTCTTGTATGTTTTACAATCATATCCAAAAAACAATTTGGAAGTTTTATAGTGTGTTAAAGAAAGTAAGATTTTAAGGAACACTTCTGCCCCTTTACAAAAGTCTTTGTGACTGCAACATCTATTTAGAACTATGATCTTTTAAAGTACAGCAAGTTATTCTTACCTGTTTACTCTCTTGGAGCTTTTATAATTGGTTTCCTGATTTAATGTTTACTAGTTACAACTAATCTGTTTCAGGAAGGCAAATTGTCTCTTTATTTGGTGTTTAAATTACTCTTAATAATGTGTAACTTGAAAAATGAAACTTTAAAAAAGTAGCCACTTATATTGTTAATTGTTTGATTTTCAATTGATTTAAAAACTATCGTTAAGATCTTATGTCAAGGACAAAGTTAATTTGTCACTACTGTATGTTTCAACTTGGCAGATGCATGGATCCTTGCTTGGTTTAGTTCATTTTCTAAAACTTTTGAAAAAATGTCTTGGCATTAACCAACTGCAGTTCAGTAGTTTTTCTCTTTCATTCTCAAATTGGTGTTGTGTCACATGCTTCTGGGTAAGACGATTTCTTCTTTTAAATTCAGACTTTAATTAATATGTAGTGTCTGTTTACTTTGTGTACTAGAGCTTAATATATCACTAATGCTTTTTGTGTTTAACCTGTCTTGGAGTGTTTGAAGTAACTGGAATGAAATACTTATTAAATCTCACCTCAGAACAAAAAAATAAAATAAAATTGAATCTGATTTTCACTAAAACTTCTAGTACTTACTAGACATCTAGACAGCCCCCGCCCCCAAGCAAAATGTCTTAGGATGTAGGACAGATCATTGCTCAAAATTGTTGCCAGTATTTCTTCATATCCAAAGTTTGTCACTCTCACTTATTTAGATTATACCAATATGACTAGGATCACAGACAACTGAGCTAAAAACATGGACTTTAAAATCAAATCGTCCTGGGTTCAAATCTCTACTCAGCTGTGCTGTCTTGGGCAACTTAATCTCTCTGAGTCTGTTATATCTTTAAAATGAAGGTACTACCTCAAAGAAGTTTTCTGAAGGATTAAATGAGATAATAGATCTGAAGGACTTAGCACAGTACCTAGCCTGTAGTAAATGCTCAGTACCTGGTTATTACTATGATTCCCATATGGAATGGTGAAGTTCAACAGGAGCAATTAACTATCCAGTGACTGAAGATAATGCCCTGCCCTTTTCTGGCTGACATACAAATACATGATCTCAAGGAAGCACCAAAGTCCATGTCCTCCTAATGGTGGGATAGCAGTATCACTCTTCATACATGGAAGGACTGCATACCTTTGTGAAAAGTATCAGTGAAGATGCACATAGTGCAAATTGTGTAATCGTCATGCTTTTATAACACCAATCTTTTCCTCTGTGCAACAGGCAGTTTTTCCAGTTTCATATTTTCTATTAAGCAACTAACAACACATTGAAGTTTATTTTAATTACCAGGGATTTTAAGAGTATAGTATTTCCTAGGATGTTGACATGGACAAGTAATTGTTTTTAAGATGATTAAAGTTAGCTACCTTCATGTTATTGTACTTGCATATATTTTTACCTTATAGATTCAGAACAATTCCGGTACATTCTTAATTCAGTAAACAGTTTTATTGAAGCTAACACATGGAGGCACTGTTCCAGTCACAGATTCAGCATCAAATGAGACAAACTCTCTGCCTTGTGAAGCTTATATCTACTGGGGTCATAGACAGTAAACATGAAAAATAAAACATGGTATATTAGTGAAAAGTACTATGGACAAAAAATAATGCAAGTAAGGGACAGAAAGTGTGGGGAGTCCAATTTTAAAAGAAGGTGGTTGGAGAAATGCCTCACTGAGAAGGTGTTCTTTGAGTAAAGGAAAAAAAAGAGGCAAGAGAATAAGCTATGTAGGTGTCTTGGAAGAATATTCCAGGCAGAGAGAACATCAAGTACAAAGGCCATGAGGCAGGAACAAATGGGATTGCAGAACAGTGTTCCAGGGAAAGCGTACTAGGAGGTGAAGTCATAACCTTGGGGTAGGGGAAAGATTATATAGTCTTGTAGGTTATAGTAAGGACTTTAGCTTATATTCTGGGTGAGTCATATGGGAATTCTTTGAAAGATTTTGAGCAGAGGAATGGTATGATCTAACTTACATTTTGAGAATAGTACTGTGTCTTCTGAGTTTAGAATTTATTGTGGGGGTACGAGGTGGAAGCAGGGAGACGTGATCGGCTATTCCATTTATCCACTTGAGAGATGATAGTGGCTTAAACCAGGATGGTAACAGTGGAGGTGGTGAGAAGTAGTTGAATTAGATTCAACTGTTTTGTAAGTCAAACCATTAGGATTTGCTGATAAATTGCCTGTGGAATGTGTGAGAAAGGGGGGGGGGGATGGTAAAAGGGTGAATCTAAGGTTTTTGGTCAAAACAAGTGGAATATATAGAGATGGGCAAGACTGGGTGAGATAGGATTGTGGAAAGATGATCTCAGTTTTAAACATGCTAAGTTTGAGGTATTTAACTGACATCTAAGTGGATCTGTTGAGGAAACAGTTGGATATACAAATCTAGTGTTTAAGGCAGACTTCCAGGCTTGAGGGAGAAATTTGGAAGTCATCACAACATATATGTGGTATTTAAAATTGTGAGGTTCAAGGACCAAGCCCCATACCATTTAAAGGCCAGGAATATGAGGAAAAAGCAGGAAAAAAAAAAAAAAAAAAAAAGACCGAAAAGAAATAGCCAGGGAAGTAGGAAGAAAACCTGAAGAATATGGTCTCCTGGAAGCTAAGTGATGAAGTTTAAAGCAGAAGAGGGCTCAGCTGTGTTAAAGGCTGCCAGTGGGTCAAGGAAGAAGAGTACTGAGCTTTAATTGACCTTTGGATCTAATAGCATGGAAGTCATTGGAGACCCTGATGAGGAGAACAAGTTTATAGAGTGGTAGGAGACGTAAGCCTGATTGTAGTAGGTTCAAGAGAGAGTAGGAGAGAACTGGGAGACAGAGAGCCATTGACATGTCTTTCAAGGAATGCCAAAGAGATAGTAAATAAATGGGCTATAGCTGAAAAGAAGATGCAAGGGAGGGAATGATTTTAAGATGAAAGAAATAACAGCTGGTTATGATGCTGAAGGGAATAGTTCAGAAGAGCAGGGAAAATTAATGAGGAAGGAAGAGAGGGAAGAATTGGTAGAGTAGCACTTCCATGTCCTTATAAAGACAGGGTGTAATGCACAAGTGAAGGGGTTGGCCTCAGCTTGGAGCATCAACAGTTCATCCATAGTCACAGGAGAGAAAACAGCATGTGGCCACAGATGTGATTAGGTGGGTAGATGTAGCAGTGAGAGTCTGTGGAAATTCTCTTTGGATTGTTGCTGTTTTTTCTGCAAAATAGGTCAGCTGCTGAGAATGAGTCTGGATGAGGAATGTTGGTGGTCTGAAGAGAGTAAAGTATGAAATCCAGAGGAGTGGGCCAGTGAGTGTACTAGTGCAGTGTGGTCTCTCTGCATCAGGGAGAGGCCATTTGAGGTAGCAATCACAAATTTAAAGTGAGAGATTCAGCACAGTTGTGTGTTTCTCACAGCAAATTCAGCTGCATAGGTACAGGTACAGATTAGGTGGAGAATTGGATAGGATAGAACCAGGCTGTGGTTAAGATGATTAAGTACAACCAAGTGAGGGCGTGGCAAGAGAGATGAGAGTATTTATCAGGGACTGAGCATGATTGCCTATGGAATTTAAGAGGAAGAAGACAAAGGTTTCTCCCAAAAGCACTATAAAGGAGGTAATATAAGCAGTATTCCTGTTTTACAAATGAAGCCACTAATATAGACCTTTCTTTTTTAAATTATACTTTTAAGTTCTGGGATACATGTGCAGAACGTGCAGATTTGTTACATACGTATACATGTGCCATGGTGGTTTGCCGCACCCATCAACCCGTCACCTACATTAGGTATTTCTCCTAATGCTATCCCTCCCTTAGCCCCCCACTCCCTGACAGGCCCCTGTGTGTGATGTTCCCCTCCCTGTGTCCATGTGTTCTCATTGTTCAACTTCCACTTATGAGCAAGAACATGCAGTGTTTGATTTTCTGTTCCTGTGTTAGTTTGCTGAGAATGATGGTTTCCAGCTTCATCCATCTCCCTGCAAAGGACATGAACTCATTCTTTTCGTGGCTGCATAGAACCACATTTTAAACCCAGATCTGTGAGCCTAGAAAATTTTGTTGTTTCTCTTACGAGACATTATATTCTGCCTAATGATGGGTACGATGCTCAGCATCATACCCTTACCACCAACTCTTTTTTTTTTTGAAGTAAAATGAAATGTTTAAATGTTTTTTGAAATGAATTTATCAATAGACTGAGTATAATCCCTGACAAGGAAGTATTATAGTTTAAGATGATAGGCAAAACTGGGCAGAGGCTGGCTAGTGTACTTGAAAGAGCACTGGGTGCTCGATTTGTGCTCTACCATTCATTTGCTTCTCTGTAAGATGAGGGATCAGACAGTATCACTTGTTCAAATACTCAGCTGAACTGGAAGTTCCAAGGAGTACCTTCAGGGGCTGTCATAGCCTCCCCTACCAGAGCAGCTATGCTTTTGCTTTCATCTACACTTGTGTTTTGTATCTATATAAGATTCTATTCAAATGGATGACCCATGACCCCTCACTACCTGCAGAAAGAATTTGAAAACCTCTAGACTAAATGATCTCTCTGGTTTCTTCTCACCTGAATGTTCTTTGAGCCTTGCCTACTCTGTGTGTGTGTGTGTGCATGCAATGTGTGTATGTCTGTACTAACCATTATGAGGATTACCTAGAAAGCATTTCTCTTTCTCCAAGACTTAAGGCAAGTATGTATAAAAGATTAAATTTATGTAACATCAATAACTAAAAAACATACAGTGCAGTTTAAATCCAACTAAAGTATAGGCTCTTCAAAAGCTATTTTCTATTTCTTTATATATCTTCAGCCTTAAGTCTGAAGAGTTCTCAATTGAGGATAAGGTGGTACTCACCCTTTAGGGGCATTTTGTAAATCTGAAGACATGCATTTATGTCTGCTAATATTGTCTCTGAGAATGTATGTATTGAAACAACTATTTTTTAAAATTTTAAATTAGTTTCTTTATGGTACTCTTTTATAGTACCAGTAAGAAATTATTTTTTAAAATGGTATGTTGGTAGATTATGACTATCCTTTGATGTTTATGAAGAGGTATCACAAAATATTTGTCATAAGAAAGAGGTATTGGGTTTGATATGGTTGAGAACTACTGGTCTGTGTTCTATACTAAGGCACCCAGAAGTTTGGAAGTGATGGTAGTATAATCATATATCAGATTGAGTGGTAGATACTGCTAATGATATGTGAAATTAGAAAAATTAAAGATTGTTCTGGACTTGGGTAGCCATGAAATCTTCAGTGGGAGGAGAGGATTGTTAGAGGGGATCTTACATTCAGCACTGTGATTAAACACTTGACATGACACACCTTATCTTGAAGAAATGAATGACCAGACTTGTCCAAGAGACTGAGAAAGTACTTTCCAGGTAGGGTAAATCATAGAATTTAAAGCTGGAAAGGCCCTAAGAATCACCTAGGCCAGACATTTTTAGTTCAGGGTTGTTGCCCTTTGAAGTTCATGGATGGATTTCAGGGAGCTTGTGAATCACTTGAAATTGTGTCTGTCATTTAGCATGTCTTTCTGAGGGGAATTGGGTTCCTAGTTCTCATTCCCAAAAAGGCCCATCATCTCTAAGAGGTTAAGGCCTACTGATCTAGTGTGATCCCAGATTCAGACAGATGGTTTGCTCAAGGTTACACAGCCAGTTAGGGGCAGAGATGAGGATTGACACCCGGTGACTTCTAGTTTCTTGCTGATTTCACTATACTCAGCTAAACTACATGAACAAAGGCACAGGCAGGATTAAGCTACAATTTTATATTAGATGGTATAAAAACAGTCAACTAGCCTGGGGTCAATTGAATTAAGTCTGTCAGTCTGTTTCTACAAAAGTTGCAGAAGGATGGGCTTCAGTTTGTCTCTTCAAAGTGAACTAATATTTTGATTTTTCTTGTTGAAATATGCTATGACTCACCAAAGTAGCTTTCTCAGTTGAAGGTAAACTCTTTGAAAAATATTCCTATTCTTAGGCCGGGTGTGATGGCTCCCACCTGTAATCCCAGCACTTTGGGAGGCCATTGAGGGCAGATCGCTTGAGCCCAGGAGTTTGAGAACAGCCTGAGCAGCATGGCGAAACCCCATCTCTACAAAAAATGCAAAAACACTAGCCAGGCATGGTAATATCAGCACATCTGTGTTCCCAGCTGCTCGGGAGGCTGAGGTGGGAGGATCTTTTGAGCCCTGGAGGCAGAGGTTGCAGTGAGCTGAGATCACACCACTGCACTCCAGCCTGTGTGACAAAATGAGATCTTGTCTCAAAAAAAAAAAAAATGCNCCTTTGGATCTAATAGCATGGAAGTCATTGGAGACCCTGATGAGGAGAACAAGTTTATAGAGTGGTAGGAGACGTAAGCCTGATTGTAGTAGGTTCAAGAGAGAGTAGGAGAGAACTGGGAGACAGAGAGCCATTGACATGTCTTTCAAGGAATGCCAAAGAGATAGTAAATAAATGGGCTATAGCTGAAAAGAAGATGCAAGGGAGGGAATGATTTTTAAGATGAAAGAAATAACAGCTGGTTATGATGCTGAAGGGAATAGTTCAGAAGAGCAGGGAAAATTAATGAGGAAGGAAGAGAGGGAAGAATTGGTAGAGTAGCACTTCCATGTCCTTATAAAGACAGGGTGTAATGCACAAGTGAAGGGGTTGGCCTCAGCTTGGAGCATCAACAGTTCATCCATAGTCACAGGAGAGAAAAACAGCATGTGGCCACAGATGTGATTAGGTGGGTAGATGTAGCAGTGAGAGTCTGTGGAAATTCTCTTTGGATTGTTGCTGTTTTTTCTGCAAAATAGGTCAGCTGCTGAGAATGAGTCTGGATGAGGAATGTTGGTGGTCTGAAGAGAGTAAAGTATGAAATCCAGAGGAGTGGGCCAGTGAGTGTACTAGTGCAGTGTGGTCTCTCTGCATCAGGGAGAGGCCATTTGAGGTAGCAATCACAAATTTAAAGTGAGAGATTCAGCACAGTTGTGTGTTTCTCACAGCAAATTCAGCTGCATAGGTACAGGTACAGATTAGGTGGAGAATTGGATAGGATAGAACCAGGCTGTGGTTAAGATGATTAAGTACAACCAAGTGAGGGCGTGGCAAGAGAGATGAGAGTATTTATCAGGGACTGAGCATGATTGCCTATGGAATTTAAGAGGAAGAAGACAAAGGTTTCTCCCAAAAGCACTATAAAGGAGGTAATATAAGCAGTATTCCTGTTTTACAAATGAAGCCACTAATATAGACCTTTCTTTTTTAAATTATACTTTTAAGTTCTGGGATACATGTGCAGAACGTGCAGATTTGTTACATACGTATACATGTGCCATGGTGGTTTGCCGCACCCATCAACCCGTCACCTACATTAGGTATTTCTCCTAATGCTATCCCTCCCTTAGCCCCCCACTCCCTGACAGGCCCCTGTGTGTGATGTTCCCCTCCCTGTGTCCATGTGTTCTCATTGTTCAACTTCCACTTATGAGCAAGAACATGCAGTGTTTGATTTTCTGTTCCTGTGTTAGTTTGCTGAGAATGATGGTTTCCAGCTTCATCCATCTCCCTGCAAAGGACATGAACTCATTCTTTTTCGTGGCTGCATAGAACCACATTTTAAACCCAGATCTGTGAGCCTAGAAAATTTTTGTTGTTTCTCTTACGAGACATTATATTCTGCCTAATGATGGGTACGATGCTCAGCATCATACCCTTACCACCAACTCTTTTTTTTTTTTGAAGTAAAATGAAATGTTTAAATGTTTTTTGAAATGAATTTATCAATAGACTGAGTATAATCCCTGACAAGGAAGTATTATAGTTTAAGATGATAGGCAAAACTGGGCAGAGGCTGGCTAGTGTACTTGAAAGAGCACTGGGTGCTCGATTTGTGCTCTACCATTCATTTGCTTCTCTGTAAGATGAGGGATCAGACAGTATCACTTGTTCAAATACTCAGCTGAACTGGAAGTTCCAAGGAGTACCTTCAGGGGCTGTCATAGCCTCCCCTACCAGAGCAGCTATGCTTTTTGCTTTCATCTACACTTGTGTTTTTGTATCTATATAAGATTCTATTCAAATGGATGACCCATGACCCCCTCACTACCTGCAGAAAGAATTTGAAAACCTCTAGACTAAATGATCTCTCTGGTTTCTTCTCACCTGAATGTTCTTTGAGCCTTGCCTACTCTGTGTGTGTGTGTGTGCATGCAATGTGTGTATGTCTGTACTAACCATTATGAGGATTACCTAGAAAGCATTTCTCTTTCTCCAAGACTTAAGGCAAGTATGTATAAAAGATTAAATTTATGTAACATCAATAACTAAAAAACATACAGTGCAGTTTAAATCCAACTAAAGTATAGGCTCTTCAAAAGCTATTTTCTATTTCTTTATATATCTTCAGCCTTAAGTCTGAAGAGTTCTCAATTGAGGATAAGGTGGTACTCACCCTTTAGGGGCATTTTGTAAATCTGAAGACATGCATTTATGTCTGCTAATATTGTCTCTGAGAATGTATGTATTGAAACAACTATTTTTTAAAATTTTAAATTAGTTTCTTTATGGTACTCTTTTATAGTACCAGTAAGAAATTATTTTTTAAAATGGTATGTTGGTAGATTATGACTATCCTTTGATGTTTATGAAGAGGTATCACAAAATATTTGTCATAAGAAAGAGGTATTGGGTTTGATATGGTTGAGAACTACTGGTCTGTGTTCTATACTAAGGCACCCAGAAGTTTGGAAGTGATGGTAGTATAATCATATATCAGATTGAGTGGTAGATACTGCTAATGATATGTGAAATTAGAAAATTAAAGATTGTTCTGGACTTGGGTAGCCATGAAATCTTCAGTGGGAGGAGAGGATTGTTAGAGGGGATCTTACATTCAGCACTGTGATTAAACACTTGACATGACACACCTTATCTTGAAGAAATGAATGACCAGACTTGTCCAAGAGACTGAGAAAGTACTTTCCAGGTAGGGTAAATCATAGAATTTAAAGCTGGAAAGGCCCTAAGAATCACCTAGGCCAGACATTTTAGTTCAGGGTTGTTGCCCTTTGAAGTTCATGGATGGATTTCAGGGAGCTTGTGAATCACTTGAAATTGTGTCTGTCATTTAGCATGTCTTTCTGAGGGGAATTGGGTTCCTAGTTCTCATTCCCAAAAGGCCCATCATCTCTAAGAGGTTAAGGCCTACTGATCTAGTGTGATCCCAGATTCAGACAGATGGTTTGCTCAAGGTTACACAGCCAGTTAGGGGCAGAGATGAGGATTGACACCCGGTGACTTCTAGTTTCTTGCTGATTTCACTATACTCAGCTAAACTACATGAACAAAGGCACAGGCAGGATTAAGCTACAATTTTATATTAGATGGTATAAAACAGTCAACTAGCCTGGGGTCAATTGAATTAAGTCTGTCAGTCTGTTTCTACAAAAGTTGCAGAAGGATGGGCTTCAGTTTGTCTCTTCAAAGTGAACTAATATTTTGATTTTCTTGTTGAAATATGCTATGACTCACCAAAGTAGCTTTCTCAGTTGAAGGTAAACTCTTTGAAAATATTCCTATTCTTAGGCCGGGTGTGATGGCTCCCACCTGTAATCCCAGCACTTTGGGAGGCCATTGAGGGCAGATCGCTTGAGCCCAGGAGTTTGAGAACAGCCTGAGCAGCATGGCGAAACCCCATCTCTACAAAAAATGCAAAACACTAGCCAGGCATGGTAATATCAGCACATCTGTGTTCCCAGCTGCTCGGGAGGCTGAGGTGGGAGGATCTTTTGAGCCCTGGAGGCAGAGGTTGCAGTGAGCTGAGATCACACCACTGCACTCCAGCCTGTGTGACAAAATGAGATCTTGTCTCAAAAAAAAAAAAAAAAAAAGAAAATTACTATTTTGAGCCTGTTTCCGCAGTTTCTTTCCAATGGCACTGTTTTTCTAACCTGCAGCAGCCCCCAGCTTTCTGCGTAATCCAATCAAAATTACTTTGCCTGATTTGTTAAATCTTGTAACTACCATAGCATATTTAGTCAAGCATATTTAGCGTATTTAGTGTATGCTGTGCCCCAGTCAGACTAGTGTCCTTGCTATTGGTACTTCCTATTCTCCCAAAGTCCTTTCATTCCCACCTTCATATCTTTTTCCGTATAGTCCCTGAGCCTGGAATGCCTTCCATTCCTCTTTCATTTCTAGATACCCAACATAAGGTCCAGCTTAAATCTAATCTCCACAACGCCTCTCCTAGTTACTCTTGGCCATTTTGCACTTCCTGTGAACTCCTTTTGCATTTATTGCTTATACTACTGCCTATACTGCATGTGGTAGTTATGTATTACCACAAGGCTTTTCAGTGGAAATGCTTTAGTGGTCACCTTGGGAGTTGGGATTCAGGGAATTCTGGGGCAGGACTCTAGACATCCCCAAACCCTGTTTTGGCCAGAGCAACTCCACTTTTTAGTATTATATATGGGCAGTTTGCAGTAGTGTTTATTAGAAGAGATGATTTAGTTGCACCCCTGTCCCCATGCCCCAAACAGTTTCAAAAACACTGGATCTATCTTGTGTGATAGTTGACTCATAAATGTTAACTTATAATGGCCAAGGGCCAGGAATTAATACTACTTCAGTCTTGTATTACCACTCCTAGGCAACTGGTGCAGTTTTGAGCACAAAGTGGACATACAGGAAATGATTTTACAACTGCATTGATCCCATATGGGAAACAGGAGATAGTAAATAGCATTACCTGAGAAATGTACCTTAATGAAGAACTCAGAATAATGTTTCTGGGTTGACCTTTGAGAAATAAATCTAAGTTGGTAGTATCTGCCCCTCCACCCCCCGCCTTTGGATATAAACTTAACACTATTTAAAGATGTCTAGTTTACATGCACATGTTTAAGAAAAATCTCATTGGCATACCCTATTCTATCAAAGTTTTGCCAAACTTAAATATCGTATTCATGCATTTGCGTAAGCATTAAGGTTGTTGTTCAACTCACAGAATGATATGCAGAGTACCACTGCACCTAGAAATCTAGAAAAAATTAAATTCAGAAGTTGATGTGCTCAAAGACATTTATGTCAATAATGATTACAAATGGAAAATGCCAGCCTTTCAGACCAGTTATTTCAGCTTTCTGTAATTAATTGTGTAAACTAATAAAGACCTGGGTATTTAAATCAATTGTGCTATCAACTTGTTAATACTCTTTTTTTTTTTTTTCTCCTGCTCTCTGCTTGGTTCATTGTCATCACCTACAGGCATACTGTATTGTCGGCTTCCAAAGATTACTAACTTATCTGTATCACTGAGATTGAACTGCCTTGGCTGTACTGCTATTCTTACTGCTGCTTCTATTATTGCCTTCTTCAGCANCTTTAAAAACCATCAAGACCATATATGATTAAGATTTTCCCTCCATTTCTCCTAAAAAAAAGTAAGTTAGTAAATTTCACTAAATGATTGAGATGTAATCAGTGGTTCAGACTTTATGGCAGTTGCTGCCAAATGTTTCTTCATTTTTTAAATAACCCACTATAACCTTCCAATTTGGGCCTCATAAAAGAAAAATATCTCAGGCCTTCCATTCAGTAAACTTTCTGAAATAAATGCTTAATGCTAGTTATCTTAAGAATGTTTCAGAGGATGCAAAACTCTTTACCAAGATTAATGCTTGGATGTATTTTACCACTGAAGTGGTAGTTGGTATTTCATTTAAAGCAAGTAAGTGTACCTTGTAGCAAAATGTCAGTTGGCCATCAGGGCAGAGAGTTGAGGAAATTAATACTCCATTTGAAGAGTTTTCTTATTATGTTTAATGCCATAATACCATACTATAATGAGGAAAGGATACATTTTTGCAGAAGAAAGTGTTGGTCGAACCTCTACTCAGCTTCTGAACATTTTACTGTTAGAGAATGAACATGCGTTTATAATAACAGGTATAGATTATAGCTTTCTGCCATGTGTCCAGAATGGCAGAGAGTCTGAGATTTTACCCTGCTTGCCGGCAAACAGATGAGCCTGCAAAACTTCTTGGGGCCATAGACTTTTGGGTCTGAGATGAGGGACAGTTTTTTACTCACAACAATAGCAGTAGCCAGAGTATCATATCAACATTTGTGTCATAAGAGAGGAACTCTGAGCTTAAAGAGCCTGAATATCTTATTATCTTATTGTACTGGACAGTAAGCATGCCTTCTGTTTGCTCTGGGGAGAGACACTATCTCTTTGCATAGTCTGGAACAAAGTCAATGTCTCTGCTTGCAAGATGTGTGGAACATGAGACCCATAGAGAATTATTTCTCCACACCAGGTTGACCCTGTAAGACTGGGATAAACTTGACTGAAAAGTCCTGATTGGTAGGGATCAGTTGCAGTTCTGCTGATTCACCAAAGGGTGTTGGTAGCAAACTAAGGGGTCAGCAGTCTTCATAATTTGGTGTGAGCAATAATGTAATAGACCACATATCCCGCTTAGTTCTACTCATCTCTGCAGTAGATAGGATACATATGTTTTTGTGGTACAGACAGTTATTATGATGCCACTTTTTTGCATATTTACTTAAAAGTGGGCGGAAGCAAAGTATCACATTATGTGCTAGATTTAAGAATTTAGCGACTGCTGTTGCTTTGGTCAATCATCAGGAAATATGCAGTCCTTATGTGCTTGGTTTATAAACTATGACTATATCTTTAAAAAGCATTAAAATTAGCCCGTTTAAGTGTAACTATCTTTGTTTCAGTGGTATAGCTCACTGTTTTAAAAAAAATTTATTTTAATGTGTATAAAAATGTAAATAATTTGTGTAAAGATTTTAAAATCTGATAATCCTGTTAAACTTGTATTTAATTCTGATGATATATCTGTGGCTTCTTAGCCACTTTGGTATATTCTTGGAAGGAAAAGTGGTTACTAGGTTAGCACTATACACTGTCTTGAAAGTGGAAGCTCCAGGGTGCTGTTTAAAACTTATCACCTTCGAATTTTAGCATTGGAGTCACCTTAAAGGTCAGATCCAGTGGTTTTCAATCAGGGGCATATATGAGAATCACTTGTGGAGCTTCGTTCTATCCCGGACATATTGAATCTGAATTTTCAGAAAGGGGGTTCAGAAATAGTATTTTATTTAAGTTCTGCAGGTGATTCTGATACCCACTAGGGGTCAGTAACCACAATCTGTCCAACTGTCTTATTTTAGAGATGACAAACTGAGGCCTAAGAAGTTTATACAGAATACTCTGTCCTCCTGATACTCCAAAGTCCCAGAAATCTTTCTACGACATTGCTCTGTACACAACACTGTGGAGAGGCAAAGCACAGACAGGGATTAGGTTAAACATCCAGAAAATGGGCCAAATTGAGTCCAAAATGCTCACTGTAACCAGAATTTGATAAACATTTTTGTTTTCGGCCGGGCGCGGTGGCTCAAGCCTGTAATCCCAGCACTTGGGAATGCTCAGAGACATTATCAAAATGTAGAAAACATTTCAGTAAACTTTGAGTATAATTTTTTTTCCCTTTATGAATTTGGAAGCCGGGACTAGCCACTCTTTGATTTTTCACTGCCTTTCTGAGAACAATAGCCTCAGTGTGGGAAAGGAGGGACAGTTGGAGTCTGTTGCTGGTCTGACATAATTCTTGCTGTCTCTTAGGCTAAGCTAGTACATTAGAAGCCTGTTCAATAAAATTCACACCTACTTTTTAAATGAACTATTGTAAAGACTCTCAATCTTACTAGGAATCTAAAACACAGGAACTTCCCTCACATAGGAAATCAGAAGGATGCAGGAGACTAGAAGCACCACATTTGGAGCCAACTGATGATAGCAATATTGTCATAACTAGGATTACTATGATCACAAGAGGACGAAATAACTGATAAAATTACTAAGAGTAAAAAAAAAACAAAGAAGGACTTCTTGTGGCTTCTGCTATCCTAGAACTGCTCTCTGTAGCAAGAACTGGTCAATAGCATGCAGAGGGCAACTCTGACCTGAAGGACATGAGAGCCCATTTTGTCTCTGCAGAGCAGCCCTCCTGTGTGTGGTGTACATGGTTTCTGTGTAGGTTTCCACTTGCAAATTTGCACATCCTTGCACATACATAAAACAAGTTATTTTATCTCCTTTATCCATATTAAAGAAAAGTAGGAGAAAGGCAACTTAGTTTTATCAGGAGAACCATCCTGTATATGGCCAAGCTGGTAGTTCTTATGGATCACACTGCTTAACAGCTGGTTTTCTTCTTTCCTGTATTAGCAATGGCTAACGTGTGACAAACACCTAAACTTGCAGGCTAATGAACTGTGTTGTGGCAGATTTTATTTTATCTTGCTTTTCAGTGGGTTACTTTATCAACTTTTCTACCAACTGATCTAACATTTGAAATACCAAATTGTATTTATGTGTATAAGAAAGAAAGATAAAAAGAGAATATGTGCACATTTATGTATATATATATGTATCTCTACTTTGTCCCTGGCAGTGTTCTCTGTATCATACCAACTAGGGTATTACCAAATTAGAGTTTCAGTATGATGTTAATTGATGTTCATAGTGGTGTCTTTTTTTTTTTTTTTTTTTTTGAGATGGAGTCTCGCTCTGTCACCCAGGCTGGAGTGCAGTGGCCGGATCTCGGCTCACTGCAAGCTCTGCCTCCCGGGTTTACGCCATTCTCCTGCCTCAGCCTCCTGAGTAGCTGGGACTGCAGGCGCCTGCCACCTCACCCGGCTAGTTTTTTTTTGTATTTTTTAGTAGAGACGGGGTTTCACTGTGTTAGCCAGGATGGTCTCGATCTCCTGACCTCGTGATCCGCCCGTCTCGGCCTCCCAAAGTGCTGGGATTACAGGCTTGAGCCACCGCGCCCGGCCATATAGTGGTGTGTTTAAGATGTGGCTTTGCCTATTGGTTAATCAAAGAAAGTTAAAATCACCTTCAATTTTGTTTTAGTGTTATATCTGTCTTAATCAAGTTTTTTTGAAAATGTAGTAGTAGTCTGTGCTGTATTTGATAGTGTGTTATTAATAAGAATGTTTGATTCATCAAAATATCCCATTCTCTTCTTATCCTGGATCAAGGTTTCTCCTCTAAGGAAGGTGAAATGTGCTAGAAGCAGTTATCTGTAGCACTAAAGTACTTACACTTGAGACTTGTAGGTTATGATAGTTGTTAACAGATAATCACAAGCAGTAACAGCTCAAATTCCATGTGTAACTTCTATATTTGTTATTAATACTTGAATTACAACATGTTTTGTTAAGGTTGGTTTTCCTGATTATATTTACTTTTTCTTTAATGTAGTCCAGCAAAATTAAAAAAGGAAGCAAAGGAGACTGTACTGTACTGAAGCCCACACTTATGGCTGCTGTTCCGGTGAGTACAGAATATGAATATGAGCATAAGAGAATCATTTATTTAATT
>NW_016813201.1:0-5566 GCF_001698545.2 Rhinopithecus bieti
ATATCTATAAATATATAAAATGCCTATGGCATTTCCTTTGACACTAAAACTAAACGTAATAATTCCAAAAATTTTATCATGAAATACAGAAAAATGTTTATATTATGTCTTACAATATTATTCACTGTTAATCAAATTGCATTCTAGACCAGAGGTTGGCAAATTTCCCATATAAAAGTCCAAGCAGTAAATATTTTTGGACAGGTTGTGTGGTCTCTGTTGAAACTACTCAATTCTGCCATTGTAGTATGAAAACAACTATAGATAATTCATAAATGGATGGCCATGACTGTGTTCCAATAAAACTTTGTTTAAACAGATAAGCAGTGAGTCAGACTTTGCCCGTGGACAGTAGTTTATCAACCCTTGCTCTAGATTATATTTTTTTCTGGCTACCATATTCACCTGGAGTTTTGTGTTAGATGGAGTGTAAGGGTTTCTGATCCTCCATGCAAGACTTCTGGTAAACATAGCTGATTGAACATGTTTATCTCTACTAGCAATAAAACCCCACTTAAATGATAATAAAGGAAATAAAAAGTATACACTTAGGGGAATGGAGAAGAAGACAGCAGACAGAGATGAGTCAACACAATGTTTGGCAGAGTGAAGCAGATGCAAGAGTGTTCACTGACCTGGCAGTAAACAGTGCCCAGGTAATACCACTGTGGTCCAAGAGAGGTGCCATATAGGAAGGATTTTATCAAGCTCTACTGAGGTCTTCTAACCATCATTGGAAGGGCAGCAAATGGTTCCTCAGTAAAGCTGGGTTCTAATCTGATGCAGTCACTCTCTGAGCTAGCACATTTAGCTCAACTGTAAAACTCAAAGTAATTGGTTTTGCGGGGAAAGGGCCCTAATTCTAACTGCAAATATATTGGTATTCAGAGCGCTTAGACAAGAATAGTGCCAACAATAACTAGCAGTTTAACATTTACTGCTTTTACTGCTATTAAGCTGTTCTGAAACCCTTTCCCTCTAGCCTGCTTTCTAAGACCCAAAGGAACTATCCACCAATATTTGCAGTCACTCCTAGTACTCATTGGTGAAGAGCTATCATATAAGGAAGGAGAGAAAATGAGAAGACAAGAAATGCCGGAAGTAGGATTCTATGATGCTGATTTGCATGTCAGGGTCTTGGTCCAAGAAGGAAGCAGCAGGCAGAGGGAGGCTGGTAGCCATGGTGCCTAGTGGGCTATGTAGTGACTCACTCTACCGCTCTGCTTGAGTCCAGCAAACAAAGGCAGTGTGTTAGGAAATGTGTGCTCGATTGTGACAGATGCAAACTTCAAGGGTCACTGGAGTCACATATAAGAGGCTTCACTAACTCTGAGCCAATAACTCCCATCTTTTTCCCAGAAGAATATTTGGAGAATTGATGAGAAAAAAAAAAAGTATGCATAGTTGACTGATTTTTTTGTAGAGATGGACACTTTTTGTACTCTGTTCCCTCTTCTGTCCCACACTAGACACTATTTATATTCAGATCCTATATGCTCTATTCAAAGAGGAAAACATTTGGACTTCTTTGGTTTTTACTACCACTATTCCATGATTGTCTTTCCTTTGATTTGACTTCCTTTCTTCATAATAAATCTTCCTATCTTCTCCCTCTCTTTGTTGTTCTCCTTTCCTGTCTCAGTCCATTGTATTTGCATTTCCTTATCCCATGCACATTCCTTTCCTTCTTGTGGGGAGTTGTGTTTTGTTCTTCGTTTTTGAGATAGGGCCTCCCTGTTGCCCAGGTTGGAGTGCAGTGATGCAAACAGGGCTCACTGAAGCCTCGACCCTCAGGCTCAAGCCATCCTCCCACCTCAGCCCCCAAAGTAGCTGGAACTACAGGCACAGGCCACTAAACCCAGCATTTTTTTTTTTCATAGAGATATTGTCTTACTATGTTGCCAAGTGGTTTACTCTATTTGAGAATGTCAAAGGAAAAAAACACCTCCCAATTTCCCAGTGCCAACAGACTTTGGGCTTTTTGACAGCAGTTTTTTGGAGATAATTTCATTGATGTTGAGCATTATAATATTGATGAAGGTGATAGATAATTTTAAAAAGTAAACAAATTGTTTTATTTAATCCTAGTGAAAAGTCTGTAGTATACTTAGCACTGTCCTCATTTTATGAATGAGAAAATAGAAAGGCAAATAACCTGTCCAAGATAATATAGCCAGTAGAAGGCAGAATCAGGACTTGGCCCTGGCTTTATGATCTTGCCACTGCTTCTCTATCCCACACTGCCTTCTCGGACATGCCATTCTCATCCCCACCTCCATGCCTTTACCCAAACTGTTGCTCCTCTAGGTGCCCTCTATTTTATTTATCTAGGCCTAGCATTCATCAAGGCTAGCCTATGTTTTACTTCCTATACCCCTGTGATTCCCAGTACTTCTCATTTGACACTTGATCAGGAATTGCTCTTTTTAAATATTCATATACTTCTGACATCTCTGTTTTAAGTTGTAAAACTCTGAATCTTTTTATAGTTTTAGCACTCAGGCAATGTCTCATCCTTGGTAAGTCCTCAGAGTATTTGTTAATGATAGTGATGCTGGTAGACATTTCCCCAGTGGAAGATAACAAATGAAATCAACCTTCCTCAAGCTTAATGGCTGTTCATGTTGTTACAGCAGCTGCATCAATGACAAGTAATCTTCAGAACTTATACTCTAAGAGTACCATTAGCCACATGAAAATACCTTCCTCAGAGGCTTCTAGTCTTACCTGTAGCCTGAAGAACTGAATTTCCTTAAGACTAGAATTATTTTCTAAAACTGGCTTTCAAATTTATGGTATATCCTGAGAATTGGCTGCACAAAATTAGCTGCTTTCTATTCAATAACACCTCATTTAGCAGCAGTGACTGAAATAAGATGCCCCCTAACTTTCTCATGTCAGCCACATGATCATGAAATCAACAGGGAATAGATGGTTGGCATCTTAAGAAAGTCAGGCTTAGTTAGTAGTTGCTAAAGGCCACTTCTAACAGGAGCATGAATGAGTTTGATACACGCTGTACGGAGTTGATATACACTATGTGGAGGTCCTGTATACCCTGCACCAACATAGCTGACATAATAAACCTCCTGGTAAATACGTATCACTCTCCCACGAGTATTCTTTTGAGGCCTGATGGCAGCCAGCCCAGAAGGTCTTAGTTCAGAACTGCCAACCGGAGAGAGCAATGCAATGGATGACTCACATATACATGACCTTAGGCTCGTCCTTCCTTCCTCTGGGGGGGAAAAAAATGTAAACGGACCCATTTTAGTGGAGTTTATTAATAGAATTTCCTAAAATTTTCTGTGCCCTATATCTGGTTACTGTTATGCATTTTGCAGAGTTGCAAAGTAATTGGTAGCACATGGAATGGTACCTGCAGGGGATCATGGCTTGCCTGCCTTATTTGCCTCTGTACAACTTTTGATAAATCTGTGCTTGGTAGAGCCAAGTGTTTATTTCTACCATATGGGCTTCCATTGACTCAGTGTGACAACAAAGTGGCTCTGTATTGTTGCCAGAAATCAACTACATTAGTGTCATGCAAATATATAGAGAGATATGTGTGTAGTTGATTAAAAATTCATGTAAATTCCTAAATTACTTTCATGTCTAGAAACTGTACTAACTCCTCTGAAAATACCCCAGATTCATTTCTGATCACATTGACATTGACTACTTTGTATTCTTAATGTTTGGACATCTAACTTGTATTTGGTGACCATCAAGAGTACCTGGTAGGAAAAAGTTGAGTTCTTCCAAGTGAACTTCCCCTGGAGGATATTGTGATCAGATAAGTGCTGCAAACCATTCCTCATCCCAGAACTGAGTGATACTCATCACTTGTTGGAAGGTGCATTCTTCCTAGGGGATACCAAAAATTCACTAGAGAACTGAAAGTATCAATATAGTCATTTAAAGATAAGTACAATTTTCAGTTAGTTTCATAATTTATACTTTTCATTATTCCTACTTTGGGAAGTATTATAGGCTAAATTCCTGGAAATATCAGAAACAACATTGAAATCAATCCAAAAATATGAACAGCATTGCCACAATAACACTTTTCTGTAATTGTAAGCAGTCAGCCACCCAATCAGAAATGATCCTGGTTTGAGTACTGTTTGTAAGCGCTGCTCCTCATCTGTGTGACTAGGAAAGTGATGGCAGATGTCACTCTTCAGATTCGCCTCCTTCACAATTAATATGACAGTTTTATTTTTAAGTTTGGACATGTTAAGAATAAGGAAATAATTATTTTAAAATATATGATGATTCCTCACAAGTTAAACACAGAATTACCATGCCACCCAACAATTCCACTCTTAGGAATATATTCCAAAGAATTGAAAACAAGTGTTCAAACCAAAACGTGTACTTGAATGTTCATAGCTGCACTATTCACAATGACCAAAAGGTGGAAACAACTCAATTGTCCATGAATGAATGAGTGAGCAAATAAAATGTAGTATATTCATATGATGGAATGTTATTTAGCCACGCCAAAAAAAAAAAAAATGAAATACTGATGCCTGCTACAACATGTATGAACCTTGAATACATCATACTAAGCGAAAGAAGCCAGACACAGAAGGCCACTCATTATATGAGTCCATCTATATAAAATATCCAGAATAGGCAAATCTATAGAGACAAATGCAGAGTTTTGGCTGCCAAGAGCTAGGAGGAGGGGAAATGAAGAAGAATTGCTTAACTGATATGGAGGTTCCATTTAGGGTGATGGAAAAGTTCTAGAACTAGATAGCGGTGATAGATGTACAACACCATGAATGTACTTATTGCCACTGAACTGTACACTTTAAAATGATCAAAGTGGTAAAGTTTATGTTACATGTATTTTACCACAATAAGAATTTGTTTTAAATATATGACCACATATTCTGTGATAAACTCCATACTTAATATGCAGTACATCCTCCACAAATAAACACACACAATTAGCGTAATTATGGAATGGTCTGGGTTAACCCTCCTATGCCATTAGTAGCAGCAAGCACCATGTACTGGGCAGTATTTTAAATGTTTTATTTGACCCTGTAAGGTACATATTAATATTCCCAAATTGCAAAAGTGGAAATTGAAATATAGCAAACAAAATTTGCCTAAGATCACATAACTGGCACACCTGAGATAGACCTGAGATTTGAGCCCAGGTTGTGTAGCAGCATGGTGTGTCCTATTAGCCCCTGTACTGTGGCTGAGCTGACCTTGTCCTGCGATAATAAAGCTCATGTACAAGGGAAAGAGTGCTCTCAGCTCTCAGAACAATATTGATAAAGTTTCACTCCTTAAAGAATAGACCATTTTTATTGAAATCTGCAAGTATAACCATATTTCTATTTATCTTATTACTTATTTGCCTGATTATCATTGAACATACACATACCATGAAAGAGCTGCTAGAAGTGTAATTCTCTGTCAGTACAAATTTACTGTGCTATGCAAGGCTCTTGCCCTGGCCAGAGATGTCCTGCGGTCCTCTGTAGTCATCTTCTGTTGAAACAAGAGTTACACCAGTTTCTCAAATATATCCCCCCGCCCC
>NW_016813201.1:5805-14821 GCF_001698545.2 Rhinopithecus bieti
CCGCCCACCCGCCCACGTCTTTCATTAATGGAGCTAGATTTAGTAAGTGAAGTGAGGTTTGGTTGGATCGTAAAGCAGAGTCTTGGCCGTGCATGGGGCTGAAAGAAGTAAAGAATATCATAGGCGTACACAATGGGGGTAAGAAGTGATGGATGAGAGGAGACTAACTAGAATAGAATGTCAGCCTCCCCCAAGGTACCACCTCAAATCACACTGCCCTAGGAGTGTGACTCACTTGCATTGGATAAACAGAGCTTCTGTATTGCCCAACTCCAGACGGTACCACTTACACTGTGGCCTGTGGGATTGGTGTCCCTCCTGGACTCATGTGGTGGAAAACCTGTGTGGCTGTTAGCCATGGCCCTGCAGATGAGCCCCAGCATCCTATCTGAAGGGATGAAATTTTTCAGGGCAGCAAGAGCTCCAGGACAGATGCAGTTCTTGGCTGCAAGTCATGTTTCATCCATCCAGCAAGATCCATCCAGGTGAACACAGGATATCCATGCACAGGGCCAATCTCCAGATAGGAGGGCACTAGCAGAAGCTAGGTAGGATTCAGAGGTGGCTTCTATTCCAACAAAGAGATGGGGTAGATCCCATCAGGGTAGAAGAATGAGGAAGAAGAATAGCTTACTGTTTATCTATCTCCATCTTTGTTTATCCCCAACCCAGACTATTTCCAGCCTGTTAACATAGTGGCCTTGGAACCTCAGTTGACCACCAGGCTTGCCTCCCTTGGTTCTGGATGTGGCTGGGGCAAACCTGCCATGGGAGGGAGATTGCTGCTCTTGATACGTGGCGAGGGCTGGCATAAGCAAGACCAACCTCCATGATCCCTACAGTTGGAGCACATTGCCTTTTCAGTCTCCTTATGGAAACTTAGTGCTTGAGCTACCACTGGCCTTTTTACCATCTAAATCCTGAGAAAGACCCTTCATTGTTTATCCCATTTGCTGCCACTTCTATCAACCCAGAAGTCCAGTCCAGGACTCAATAATAATGAAGTGTTTTATGATAGAGTTTTTTCATACAGAACAATCCCAGTTACTATGTGGCTGCTCAGATGGTTGCGTGTTCATGAATGTGGAAGGCCCTCTCCTGGGGGCAATAGCTCAACAGCTTTCTGCTAAGAGATTTCCTTTGAGCAATAAGCTATCATACAGTGCAGATGGGTTTTAAATATTTCAACTATTTTCAAGCAGGCCCTGGGTCATAAATGCCTTCATCTTGACTTTCTAATTTCCAGATTCCCTTCACAAGAGAGGGCTCTCAGTGAAGCGAAAAATTGACAATAGAGGTCTTGCTAATCTCGAAACATTTTATTTAATTTCAAAGTGAAGTCGTTATGATCTAAAGAATAGGGAAAATTGAACTGTGAGCTTCTTCATGCATTTAAGTGTTTTGGATCTAAAGACTTGAAAGAAGAGAAGAGCTTTCTGAGTTGATTCCATTGCAATCCTATCTATTAGAAGAGAGACCACCACTCAAAGTTCCTTCCAGCTCTGGGACATAAGATTTTTGAACTGACCGCTAACATCAGAATTCCTCCACAATGCAAATTTCTGAGATTCTAGAGTTTCTAGGGATAGTAAGACACTCCTATAGCCTCTGTTGAATTAATGTTGCCTGCTCATCCCAAAATTCATGCTACCCGATGGACCACTGGCAAATAGTCAGTTGAGGCAGAGGTAATTCAACTCTATTAAACTTTTGCTTTAGTTCTTCAATAGATCTTTCTATTTCCTTCAATAGGACAAAATATATAACCAGCTGTTTCAAATTTACTACTAGAAGGTTGAGTTTCTGGAAGCTGAATAACATTGCTACCCTATTTTATGACTTTTCATCTGAGCAGCAGTAAAAAAATGAAAGTAAAAATAATTAATCAGAAATAGTAAAAAAAGAAAAAGGCAACTCTATTTAATATTAATTATGATGATTTATGTCATCATCATTGGATTTTAGGTCACATAAAAATGAAATACGTTATACATGAAGACAACTTGAAAGAAGCAATAAATGAAACTAAGATTTCAGAGATATCTTGACCTCTGTTGTGTAAAACATTAATTTATAGAAAATAATTTTATGATTATGACATATAGATGTTCTGGTTTCTGTGGCTAACCTGACAGAAGCAATTTATTTCCTTGACTTGTTCTTCGATTCCTGTTGCCTTCAGTTCAGGTGGTTCCCACTAGAAAACAGTAATATCTTGAGCTGGGATTTGATGGGTCAATCACTTGGGCTTCTCTCAAGAGAAGTTTGGGCATAGATGGGAATGTGCCATATAACTCATTCAATTATACTATAAAGATAAAAACTGCAGTAAATACCAAAAGCAAATTATCAACAAGTCTCTAAATATAGAATAAATGAAGGTGATATGTAATTTATAAGATTTAAATCATTAAAAATAAATGGGTATAAATTAAATCCTTCTTCGACTTAAAAAGAGGGACTAATAATTGCAGCTTCATCTATGCATAACCTGTGTAAGCTGCAGAGTATAATGGGCACTAGAGTCAAACAGTCTAGGTTTGTCTGGACTGCCAGTTGCTAGCCTTGTGACCTTAGATAAATTAATTGACATCTTTGAGCCTCAGATTCTTCCACAAAACTGTAAGTATTTACTTCATTGGCATGAGTATTAAATGGCAATACACATATAAAATTCTTAGAACATTGCCCATACTTAAAAACTAATCAATTAATGTTAGCTTTTTTTAAATCTTCCTGTCACAAAGTTTTGAATAGAGCAAAGTATCAAGCCTTTTCTGAGCTTCCTGGTGGCATTCCTGCAACATTTCTGTGCTTCTGAGCCTCAAAACAACATATACATCAAAAGCCTCACTTGCACATACCTTACAGTCCTAGGACTTTGGAGATGCTCAGAGAGCGCAAGTGATGGCTTTATGCACTGTTATGAGGTCTTCTTTCTTGCTGGACCTTCTACTTGTGCCCTGTCCCCAGAGAAATTTATTTCCATTGTATAGAATAGGATTTTGGCTTGCACATACATCATTATTAGCTGTGTAGTAAGTTCATTTTAAATTAAACAATTAGGTGAACATTTCAGGACACTGAGCAACCTAGATGCCGAGGGTCATTATGCAGTCTCTTTCCTCTAATTAAAACAGCATTACAGCAACATTCAAACACTTCCACCTGGTCTAGGGATCTTTTTTTTTTCTCTTTTTCCATATACAATAGTAGCAGTAACAGTGATCATGATAATGAACATTATTAAACACATGCTCTGTGAAAACACATGTCTGTCTGAGAGCCTCACATGAATTAACTTATTTTATGTTCACATAACTCATTCCAGTTTGTCCAGCACTTTCCTAGTGATAGCACTGCAAGACTTGCATCTCAGGAGCCACCCTAATCCCAGGCAAATCGGGATGGCTGGTCACCCCAAACAACACTTAGAAATAGGAGTTCTTATCAGTTTTCCCGGTGGAGCCACAGAGAGGTTATATAACTTGCCCAAAGACACACAGCTGGTAAATAGGAAAGTCTCGTTCCAGAATCTGTGCTCACCACCTTGGAGAATAATTGAACTTTGGATAAGGGATCAGAGAAGTTGGCTTTAGAGTGCCTTCTGAGAGGAAGGGCTCTTTGTTCCCTCTCTCAGGGCAGAAACATTGCTTGTGAGAGTAGCCAAGGCTGTTCAACACCTGATTTGAATAGGTTAATGGGCAAGTTGTACTCTGTTCTTTAATAGTAACATAAAGCAGCAAGCAGGCACAAGTTTTTAAGAGTTTTCATATAAGAAATTTGTAAATGTATATGCACCAAGGGACACTGCATACCACTGTGTGTTATTCGATTTCAGCCCTCACATGCAAACCCTCAGTGTCCTCCTACAGCTCACTCCCCATCCTCTACCCTTTGCTGTATGACTCTTTTAAGTGTTCCTAATGCTCCCTGATTCTTTAGGACAAGATTTCTTTCTCCACATGAGTCTTCTTCTTCACTGTACTATAGTTTTGTTCTCCATGATTACTTTTTCACTTATTGTAATATTATAAAATTTATTTTACATTACAACTTAGAATTGCAGAGAAAAATGTGCCATCATTATGTCTAGGGCTGATCAAGAGCAGCCAACTACTGGTTAGTGAGGAAGAAAATTAACTAAGAGTCCCTGCCTAAAGTTAATCCCATCTGCTCATGTGAATGGTACTTTAGGAGACAACTTTCATTTGGATTAAAAAAAATGTTCTTTCTCTCATCTCTCCTATGCTTATCTCCCTAAGGTGGCATCTGGGGACATAAGGAAGTGGCTCCTGCTCCCTTGTGGTGGTGGAAAGCATTAATGTTCCTAGATAGGGGTGTAGTGTGTCTTCTTGCCTGAAGGATAATGGGTTTTTTTCATTCTTCACATGGACCGGTCCAGGGGTCTCCCTTGCCAATCTGACCTAATCTCAGTGCCCACTGGTGTGAAATGTCCCCCTAAGTCCTGGCTTGGACAATTCTCTCTGCAGTCTACTGTGCAGAGCCATACCATACCCCTTGCCTCACTATGGTGAATTCTCTGAAATGCTGACTAGCAAGAGCCTCAGCTACTTCTGGCTCCACTCTGCTCCAAAACAGAGGAAAGAGTAACCATGAAAGCTGAACCTCAGAGACTCCTTTCTGCCTGGCTTCATGAGCTGTGCTTTTAACTAAGTTGGCTACCCTGTGTTGGTGCTGAGGGCCACCTGGGAGTGAATCTCTTTCCTAACGGTGACCATTGCCTTTGGTGTTACCATAATGTATCTAATATACTTCTTCTCCAGGCCAAAGCCCACATGTGAAAGGAAGTCAGGGCCCACTTCTGATGGCTTTATACTTCTCTGTGTCTCTCCTTCTTTCCGTAATTTCCCCTGCCAGAACTAAAACATGTTCTCTTTTACTTGTTCCATGCTATATTCTCCTACCTAACAACCACAGAACTGACCAAGCTGTCACCCTTTTCATACTACAGGTCCTACAATGTATATCCCCCATGCTCAGGAATGATAAGCTAAAGGGAGGTAACGAAATCTAGAAAATCCTTTCTTGATACAAAAGCCTCACTTGCAAGGCTATTATCTTGCTGCATAACCCAATTTGGGTAGTTAAAAAAATTAATTGCATTGTACTTTTTTGGTACTCCTATAACTGCTGAATATCTACTCCATCACCATTCCCACCACTACTCGACAGCCAGATAGGTGGAGGCTCTACTGTATTCAGGCAAAGGCTGTGTACTCAGAAGGCAAAAAAGAAAACCATATTTAAAACTATAAATATTAGCCCTGTTACATGGTAATTAGTGAGACATCATTTAAATTGCTTGCTTAAATCCCAGGATACAAAATCAGTGCGCAAAAATCACTTGCATTCCTATAAACTAACAACAGGCAAGCCAAGAGCTAAATCGTGAATGAACTCCCGTTCACAATTGCCACAAAAAGAATAAAATACCTAGGAATACAGCTAGCAAGGGAAGTGAAGGACTTCTTAAAGGAGAACTACAAACCGCTGCTCAAAGAAATCAGAGATGACACAAACAAATGGAAAAACATTCCATGCTCATGAATAGGAAAAATCAATATCATGAAAATGGCCATACTGTCCAAAATAATTTATAGATTCAATGCTATTCCCATGAAACTACCATTGACATTCTTCACAGAATTAGAAGAAAAAAAAACTATTTCAAAATTCACCTGGAACCAAAGAAGAGCCTGAATAGCCAAGACAATTCTAAGTAAAAAGAATAAAGCTGGAGGTACCCAATTTCAAACTATACTGCAAGGCTACAATAACCCAAACAGCATGGTATTCATACAAGAACAGACATACAGACCAACAGAACAGAATAAAGAACCCAGAAATAAGACCGCACACCTATAACCATCTAGTCTTTGACAAAGCAGACAAAAATAAGCAATGGGGAAAGGATTCCCTATTCAATAAATGGTGCTGGGAGAACTGACTGGCCATATGCAGAAAATTGAAACTGGACCCCTTCCTTACACCTTATACAAAAATCAACTCAAAATGGATTAAAGACTTAAATGTAAAACCCAAAACTATCAAAACCCTAGAAGAAAATCTAGGCAGGATCATTCAGGACATAGACACAAGCAAAGATTTCATGGCAAAGATGCAAAAAGCAATTTCAACAAAAGCAAAAATTGATAAATGAGATCTAATTAAACTAAAGAGCTTCTTCACAGCCAAAGAAAGGATCATGAGAGTGAACAGATAATCTACAGAATGGGAGAAAAATTTTGCAATCTATCCATCTGACAAAGACCTAATATTCAGCATCTACAAAAAACTTAAACAAATTTACAAGAAAAAAACAACCCCATTAAAAAGTGGGCAAAGGACATGAACAGCCACTTCTCAAAAGAAGACATACATGTGGCCAACAAACATATGAAAAAAAGCTCAGCGTCACTGATCATTAGTGAAATGTACATCAAAACCACAATTAGATACCATCTCACACGAGACACAATGGCTATTATTAGAAAGTCAATAAAACAACAGATGCTGGTGAGGTTGTGGAGAAAAAGGAATGCTTTTACACTGTTGGCGGGAGTGTAAATTAATTCACCCATTGTGGAAGATAGTGTGTCGATTCCTCAAACACCTAGAGGCAGAAATACCATATGACACAGCAATCCCATTACTGGGTATATGCCCAAAGGAATATAAATAATTCTATTATAAAGATACATGCACGTGTATGTTTACTGCAGCACTATTCACAATAGCAAAGACAGAATCAACCTAAATGCCGATCAATGACAGACTACACAAAGAAAATTTGGTACATAAACACCATGGAACACTATGTGGCCGTAAAAATAAAATAAAATAAAAACAACGAGATCCTGTCCTTAGCAGGGACATNGGCTATTATTAGAAAGTCAATAAAACAACAGATGCTGGTGAGGTTGTGGAGAAAAAGGAATGCTTTTACACTGTTGGCGGGAGTGTAAATTAATTCACCCATTGTGGAAGATAGTGTGTCGATTCCTCAAACACCTAGAGGCAGAAATACCATATGACACAGCAATCCCATTACTGGGTATATGCCCAAAGGAATATAAATAATTCTATTATAAAGATACATGCACGTGTATGTTTACTGCAGCACTATTCACAATAGCAAAGACAGAATCAACCTAAATGCCGATCAATGACAGACTACACAAAGAAAATTTGGTACATAAACACCATGGAACACTATGTGGCCGTAAAAATAAAATAAAATAAAAACAACGAGATCCTGTCCTTAGCAGGGACATGGATGGAGCTGAAGGCCATTATCCTCAGCAAACTAATGCAGGAACAGGAAACCAAATACCACATATTCTCACGTAGAAAAAGGAGCTGAATTATGAGAACACATAGAGGGAAGCAACACACACTGAGGCCCGTTGGAGGGTGGGGAGAGCATCAAGAAGAATAGCTAGTGGATGCTGGGCTTAATACTTAGGTGATGGGATGATCTCTGCAGCAAACCACCATGCCACATGTTTACCTGCGTAACAAATCTGCACATCCTGCACACGTATCCCTGAATTTAAAAATATTACATGGTGGCTCATGCCTGTAATCCCAGCACTTTGGGAGGCTGAGGCGGGTGGGTCACCTGAGGTCAGGAGATCAAGACCAGACTGGCCAACGTAGTGAAACCCTGTCTCTACTAGAAAAAAAAAAAAGCCAGGCATGGTGGCACGTGCCTGTAATCCCAGCTACTCAGGGGGTGCTGAGACAGGAGAATCCTTGAACCCAGGAAGCGGAGGTTGTGGTGAGTCCAGATTGCACCACTGTACTCCAGCCTAGGCGACAGAGTGAGATTCCATCTTGAAAAATACAAATAAATAAATTGCCTGCTTTAACAAATGGCACTTTTCATTGTATATTTTAAATTATATAAGTAATACATAAATAAAAACTGATAAGGAGAGAATTAAAATAATACAGGAGTATATGAAGTAAAAAGTGCATGCTCCTCACCCCACTCCCACTTCTCAATATGAAAGTAATCACTGTTGATGGTTGATCTATAACTGTACAGACTTTTTCTTATGCTTTTATTTAAGTATATGTTTTCACATAACAATAGAAAATTTTTATTTTTTTCCTCAAGATCAGAGTCAAAGCATAGGTCTTTGTACACCCATAGTTTGTATATTTCTGAATATATAATTACCAAATTTGTGTTATTAAAGCAATCACTTGCAAAAGAACTTATTTTATTCTCTGGATAAGTCAAAACAAAAGCATCCAACATGCCCGTTTGACAACTGGCTGGATTTTTGCCACAAAGAGGAAATGAGCATAGTATTTTTGCTTTGGGTAGGGATGTCCCACACATATGCATGTGATATTACCAGGGCCCCACCAGCTGCTGTAAAGGGAACACATATTTCTCAACTAATACTGTTGTAAATAGAACTTAGTAAACACTAGACAAGTCCTCTTTTCCATTACCTTCGTGTGCTAGATTCTCAACAAATGAGAGATTTGGCAGTTTTTCCTTTAGTACAGGTCAGTTCAACCACTTACACTTCTGAATACCTTCTACAGAATCGAGCTCTGAAGACATCAAATGATTAAAGCAGTGTCTACTCCTGAATAATTATTTGATGTAATTTCAGTTATTTCAAATTCATTATTATTTTTAAGAATCTAATTTTATTTTTACCTTAAAATATCTTTTATTCTATTTACTCCATCAAAATTATGAAATAATTGCTATTCTATTCAAAACTTCTAAACTTTGGGGGGCGGAGCAAGATGGCCAAATAGGAACAGCTCTAGTCTCCAACTCCCAGCGCAAGCGACACAGAAGACCGGTGATTTCTGCATTTTCAACTGAGGTACTGGGGTCATCTCACTAGGGAGTGCCGGACAATCGGTGCTGGTCAGCTGCTGCAGCCTCACCAGCGAGAGCTGAAGCAGGGCGAGGCATCGCCTCACCTGGAAACCGCAAGGGGGAAGGGAATCCCTTTTCCTA
>NW_016813201.1:18911-55239 GCF_001698545.2 Rhinopithecus bieti
AAAAAAAAAAAAAACTTCTAAACTTTAACTTGGAGGTGAGGAGGAATAGAGTTTTACTCTAAAATACTAATATATTTTACAAATCACATGGAATCAAAGTTTTACAAGTGGTCCACGCTGGCTTGTGATGCCTTCTTCCACTT
Organism: Rhinopithecus bieti; assembly: GCF_001698545.2. Classification (NCBI taxonomy): domain Eukaryota; kingdom Metazoa; phylum Chordata; class Mammalia; order Primates; family Cercopithecidae; genus Rhinopithecus; species Rhinopithecus bieti. The sequence goes on from NW_016813201.1 coordinate 19,055, forward strand.
TTTCAGTCAAAAGCAATGGTATTTTAAAGTAATGAGTTTGTTCTATACTTTTTCCCCAAATTGGAATTTATGGTTCACTTCAAAACATGCTTTATTTTACCTACTTTTGGAAAACTCTCGTCAGACAAATTACCAGTTTCATTTTCTTCTACTTTTTTTCTGTCCAATTTAGGACATTCATACAATTAAACGACAGTATTATTTATTTATTGCATCAATGTTTTGAATTTTTTGTCTTTGAAATACATTAAAGAAGAATTAAATGGAAGATGAAGGAAACTGCTTCAAGGGGTCCTGTCACACTAGTGTCAAGTAGGCAGAGGAAGACTCCTCCTGTTGTCATCCAGCCTGTCCTGAGTGCCAGAGCAAGCCCTCGTAGCCCTGAGCAAATGTCCCGCCCTGCTCTGGACAGCCATCACAGACACATTTCTTCACAGGCCTCTGTAGGCCACTAGTAAATTGTAAAATTTCAGAGATAAAAATTTCATTTCTAATATGAGAGTTCCTCAAAAAAACTCAACATAGAATTACCATATGATCTAATAATGCCACTTCTTTGTATATACCAAAAAGAACTTAAATCAGGGCTTCAAAGAGATATTTCCATACTCATGTTCATAGTAGCATTATTCACGGTAGCCAAGAGGTATGAACAACTCAAATGTCCATCAACAGATAAATGAACAAGCAAACCATGGCATAATTCAGCTTTAATAAAGAAACGAAATTCTGACACATGCTACCATGTGTATGAACATTGAAGATATTATGCTAAGTGAAATAAGCCAGAACAAAAGAACAATATGATCCACTTGTATCCAACAATATGATTCCACTCTAGGTACCTAGAGTAGCCAAATTCATAAAGACAGAAAATATAATGGTTGGTTGCCAGGGGCTCAGGGGAGAGGAAGATGGGGAGTTATGGTTTAATGGGTATAGGGTTTCAACTGGGAAGGATGGAAGAGTTCTGGAGATGGATGGTGGTGATGATTGCACAACAACGTGAATGTATTTAATGCCAATGAACTGTGCACCTAAAAATGATTTAAAATTTAAACCATATTATCTATAAATTATATGTTTCATATAATTTACCACAATAAAAAATTGTTACCCTCATGGATTTCACAATCTAGGAGAGAAAGATAATAAGCAAATTAAAATGTAAAAATTGTTTAAGTAGATGAGCTTTTTTTTTTTTATTCTGGATCAGCTTTTGGTTTGATCCAGAATAAAGATAAGAAACCACTTTAAAGATAAGAAACTCAAGGACAGAGAGGAAAAGAAACACAATCTCCATAAAACTCAGTCCGAATCCTGAGCCAATGCTCTTTCTATTGAAGTATATTTCTTTTTGAGTTATTTCTATTGCCTCTGTTTTATCTGAGCCATTCATTCATGTACCGGAAAGAGAACAGACTGTGGCATCTGGGTTCAAATTCCAGTTCAGCTCTTTCCTGGAAGTTTGATCTTGAGATTTCCTCTTCAGTAAGATGGAGATAACAAAGCCTACTTCATAAAGATGAAATGTAATTGGTTACACTTACATCTGTGTACAAAGTAAGGCGTCAATGAGAATTTGTTCCTTTCCTAAATCTCTCAAAATGGCTTCTCTGAGTTTGTTGTTTATTTATAAGCTATGTTCAGTGTGTAAATACTTACAGTCTAGCAGTTTCAGCAAACATTCATGTGTTTGAGCTTTTATAAATCATTGTAGAAATACAGTTTCTACAATGCTCAGTTGAACACCCTGGGAAATGAGCCAGATACATTTGTCTGACGCTTATTTCACTGGGAGGGAACTTTCAAGGGTAAGTTTTGTAAAGAATTCAAAATGAGACCTAATTTATTCTTTTTTTCCAAAACATAAAGCCAATTCTTTGATATTTCTACTAGCTATTAAAAAATCAAAGCCATATTCCATTTTTAATCTTAAGACACTTATCTCTAAACAAACAAAACAAAATCTATATAATGGCACAGGTTATGAGTGGCCACCTGAGAAATGGGTTAAAAGTGTCTAGTCTCCCAAGAAGAACGACGTGTTACTCAGATGCGGTCTAGTGAATGTGTTGCAGGAATAAACGCACATAAATGGCATTGTGGAGGAAGAGTGGCAGAAGAAACAAAGAATTCCAAAATGATTCTGAAAGATTTTGACTCAAAAAGAAGACCAAATATTCTTGTATTTTTGTATCATGTCTTTAAATTTATTTATCTGTGTAATATATTTGGGTATTTTAACATATAACACATTATATTGTATAATTACTTATGTTCATGTTAACTTTAGTCTTTATAAAGACCAAACCAAATCCTTTGATTATTAGAAAAAGAAGCCACATTCCAATAAAATAAAGAAACTACTCTCAGATTTAGTTGAATATGGAAAGCATTCTATATTTAAGACAGCATGATTTCTCTCTTCAACATTTAATCTAGAAAAATGAATAATCCTTTTGGCATCAATTATCCAATTATATAAGTAATATTTCAATGACTGAGATATACTAAACATACTATCTGGAATTACCTTAAATATTTATGTTGATGTGATTGCCTTCAGGGTTCTCTACACTTAAAGTGCTTGTTTCTCTCGCGCTTTAAGTTCAAAATCTTGATCATTTTTCAAAGTATACCTCAAATATCCCCTTCTCCTCCTGGTCTTGTCCACTGAGGCTTCAAGAACTCTTTACATCTCATGATTCATTCGCCCACAGAATACAGACATGATTTCTGATTTTATGCAAGAACACTGTATGTTCAACTTAAATCTTTTTAAGTTCATGGAGAAGGGGATATTTGAAGTATACTTTGAAAAATGATCCCCAGTTCTCCAGTCAGAATGAGTTGCTTATTTCTCTGAGTAGTCATCATCATGTGTCCCTCCATTATCTCATAAACTTAAAACAACTTATAACCATTGTTTTACATTCAGATGTTTCTCCCATTTAGCTGCAAGCTTCTTAAGAGCAGGACCATCATCAGGCCCCTATTCCTCTCAACACATATCTGACACTCATCCATTCATTCATTCAACAACAATTTATTGCATTCCTACTGTTTGATACTGTGGAATAAACAGGAGGGAAATACAGGAACAATTAACAACTAAGTCTTAATGTCATGGGGAGAATTTTCCAAGCCAAGAAAACTCTGAAAAAAATGAGAATAAAAATATTGGTACAGACCAGATTTACTGAAAGCATTAACAGAAGCCTTGTATCATAGAACTGATGTATTTTTATAGCCAGTGTATATGCTTCTAAGTTAAGGATCTCTCTCTTGTACTACTTTGACCATTTTATGTGATCTGAGACTTCTGTGGTTTGTGTATAAAAAGCTGCTAGGCTCAGAGTGAGTGAAATAAATCTAATAATGTTTATTTTCAAAAGAAAACATGAATTGGCAGTAAAATTTAGAGGGAGGAAAAGGCAGAAACTTTTTTTTCATGGTAAAGGCCTAAAGTCCAACTTGCAACTCTCAGGCTAACTACATGCATTCTTGGAAAAGAACTTGTTTCCTTTTGAAACTTTCCATTAAAACAAAACATATTGCTATCTCTCTATATATGTTACACTTAGATTTATTTCAAATACCATTTTTTGTATGCGCTCTTGAGATACTAAGTTTCCTATTTCTTTAGCATAAATTAAATTCAATTTTTCAGAGCATATGTGCCAACTTAAAAAAATTATCATTGTCAAACAATTTCTGATTGGGCAATTTTAAGTCGATATTACGCTCCATTCTATTCTCCCAGGTCTTTCTCGGTGCCAGACCTCCTGGTCTTGTCCATTGAGGCTTCAAGAACTCTTTACATCTCATGATTCATTCGCCCACAGAATACAGACATGATTTCTGATTTTATGCAAGAACACTGCATGTTCAACTTAAATCTTTTTAATTTCCTGAAACAATTACCTTCATAAAAGCTAGTCCTCTTCTTTACCAATGTTTCAGAATCACAGAAAGCTATTAATGATCAGCATTTCTGTATATATATCTAACTTGCCCTGTCACATTGTTTGGTTTCCAAGAATGTCTCCTCTAATCTCTCATTGGCCACTCTCTCTAAGATTTTCCAAACTTTTCCTGAAAAGCCTGTCACTTATTTCATACCTGACCTCTGATGGAGCACAGATAAGTCTTCCTCCCCCATTCACTAGAGAATTCAACAACACTCTGTCTTAGGTGGGGACTTACTCTGTCGCCTTTACTAGGATCCTTATCAGCTTTTATTATTTTGTTTGTTTGCTTTTAGAGATGTGGTCTCACTATATTACCCAAGCTGGCCTTGAACTCCTGGGCTCAGGGATTCTCCCACTTCTGCCTCCCAAGTAGCTAGTACTACAGGTGTGTGCCACTGTGCCTGGCTTTCTCATCAACTTTCAAAAAACTCTAGTCCATTTCCATTTTTAAGAGTAGGGCATACTGGATCACTTCACTGAATCTATTAATTTTTTCTTTCTTTCTTTCTTTCTTTCTTTCTTTCTTTCTGTCTTTCTTTCTTTTCTTCTTTCTCTCTCCCTTCCTTCCTTCCTTCCTTCCTTCCTTCCTTCCTTCCTTCCTTCCTTTCTTTCTTTCTTTCTTTCTTTCTTTCTTTCTTTCTTTCTTTCTTTCTTTCTTTCTTTCTTCTGTCTGCCTTTGTTTTTGTTTTTGTTTTGTTTTGTTTGAGACAGAGTATTTCTCTGTTGCCCAGGCTAGGGTGCAGTGGCACGATCTCACCTCACTGCAGACTCCACCTCCTGGGCTCAAGCCCACCTCTTGCTCAGCCCCCCAAGTTGCTGGGACTACAGGCAGATGCCACTGTGCCCAGCTAATTTCTGTATTATTTGTAGAGAAAGGGTTTCACCATGTTGTCCGGGCTGGTCTCAAACCCTTGAGATGAGGCAATCCGCCCACCTTGGCTTCCCAAAGTGCTGGAATTCCACGCATGAGCCACCATGCCTGGCCTCTATTAATTTTCAAAACATTTCATTTAAAATGTAAGATCAATTCTGAAACAAAAAATACCCCATGAGCTATCAGTACGACTCTACAGATTAAAAAAATCCCCAGTATAGTAGAGCCTAAAACATTCCAACATGGTGTCAGCCCTGCTGAGTTCCAGTCCTGGCTCTGCCACAGATTGAGCAGGCTTGAGCCATTTTTTTCTGGATCTCTGAGCATCATTCATCATTCATCTCCCCAGACATTAGTTATCTATTCATATTTATCGGTCATGTGCCAAGGTTATAAGAGTGAACAACGCAGTCACAGTGGTTTACTAAACTGGCTTTCTAATGAGCTGTTACCTCATCTTTATAACAGAAATAATACCCATCTTGTAGGGAAAAATTAAGTGAAGTCGAACATGTAACACATGTGGAAGTCAATTAATGATAATGTTGATTATCCAGTATTTGACACAGTGCCTAGCACGTAGAATCTCAACCCATATTTGCTTCATTCATTTATGTATTCATTATTCCTGTCTCTACCCATGGTTCCTCACCACCTCTACACCACCCATCCACTACTCCCTTGTCCCTGAAGGTATCCTTCTCATTAAGTCTCCCAGCTGAAATCCTTCAGGGTGAGATAACCTTTTCAAACCTGACCAGTACAGTTCACAGGAAGCTACACCTCAGCCAGAGTTATTTTGGAAGCTATCTCTGAGGCCCCTGCACAGCCAAGAGAAGAGCATCCACAGTTCATGGCAAGTCATTTACTACCCAGAAAATGCCTGGGTTTTCTTAATCCATTTGTTTATTTTTCCCAGGTAATCACTTCAAGATGAAAATGATACAGTATCTCCCATTTTATTGATGAGAGGGTTTTTCCCCCCATTGGAGTTGCTCAAATAGTCTTCATATATTGTTAATTAAAACAATAATAATAATTTAAAACAGCTTTATTCAAATCTACTTTCCATGAAATGGATCCACTCTCAAATATACAGTTGTTTATAGTTATTAGCTCACAGTCTGAAAACTGAAGGATATTTTATAAAGGCATTTGTGTGTTGAAGTATCAATATAAAGTGTAACTCTGGAAAGACCATAATGTTTAACGCTGTATGTATTTGTTTCTAGACACTGTGAGAAGTTGTGTGGCAAAGTTGTTCTTCACCTGCTCCCTGAAGGGTCATTACTGCCTATACAGTAAGTCCAGTTTTATTCTCATCAGTCAAGAACCTCAGCCATGGATCCAGATCATGTTTCTATTTCAGCAGGTTTGTATAATTTGTGTTCATCAGGCTCTTTAATGAGCCTGTGGGATATGGGCTTATAATCACTTTTATTGAATTATTATTTGGCCAGAGTTGATATGTAGATAACAGCAATACATACATATTTCATTAATAATTTTAACCTCTTTTTTATATTTTAGGATAGTTTCCTTATAAAAGAAGGAATTATTAATCAGTTAGCCAAACCTATTAATATCTTAAATATCCTTAGCTTTAAAAAGAAGAATGAAAGGGAAAATATCTTTGGTTAAACAACAGCAAAAGCAGCGTATTTGGGAGAACAGCTTCCCTTACGTAGTGCTAGCCTTGATTTGTCTAGAGTCTTCCAATCTCCAATTAATGTTAGTGTCAGTATATTCTTTTTGACATTGTTAAGATACTGGAATGTCTCTTTTTTTCTATAGAATATATGTACATAGGTGAAATTATGTATAGAGCAACTTACAACTTGAGAATGAAGAATTTGATGCAGAGATGTTAGCATCAAAAGAGGTTCTTATCTGAAAATAGTTATCTTGGATGCACTAAACTTTCATGTAAAATTTGAACATAGATTATAAAATGTTAGTAGTAGAAGGAATCTTAGGAATCATTTTTACAGATAAGAAAACTGAAGGGCAGAACTCAGATTATCTGACCCCTGACCCAGTGATCTTTTCGTTGTCATACGTATGTTGAAAAATGTATTTTATTTTAAAATGCATTATTTTATGCAGCTAGAAGTTGGGAGGGCAAAGGCAGAAAAAAACAAAATGCAAATGTTATAACATGGCTGAAAAGTGAAATGATATGACACTTTATTTACTTCTGTTAAAATATTTTCATAATAGCTCCTGTAAAAATCACCAAGAAGACAGTTGTATTTCTCTATAAAATAAAGTCAGGCTTATTGGAAAATAATGAATTTTAATGCTGAATACATTATAATAATAAAGTAGAACTATGGTAATTAAGAAAAGAGACAGATTGGACATGCCTTAGGAATACTGTTTTTTTCTAAAGCGAGTCTTATGAACATTTAATAACATCTCATAGAGAACAACTCACATTTTGGTGTGAACCAAATTGTACATGAATACAAAAAACAGCATTGACTGTCCTTCCTTTTCTTGAAATAACGGCCTTATTTTCTTCTATTTTGCTTATATTTTCACTTAGTTTTCATCAGTGATTTTATATTTGGTTTCATCTTTGGCTTTGTTCTAAATAGTTGTCAGTTTTCTGAAAACAAACCAAGAAATCTTGATGGATTTTTTTGCCCCTCAGTATTATTTTATTGACTTTGTCTGATTCTTTGTCTTTCTCTTTAAACAAAATCACCAAAAAGCATCTGTGTATGCTGTGTTTCTTCTGTGTTCATTTTACTGTAATGGTTTCTTTCTTTTTCCACACTTTTGATATCGTGTCATCTTCTGCCTGAATTCTGGCTTTGGGGTAAATAAAAATCAAACTTTGACTTGATATTAATAATTACAACCTGGCACTACTCTTGTGCATTGGGCCAAACTCTTTGCCTTTTCTGTCAACTGCACACATTCATACAGTTCTCAAATTCACAGACTCCAATCTAAATGCTTCTGTTTAGATTGATGATTCATTAAATCAGATCCTGTTCTTAAAATGAAAATTGGGTGCTGCATCAGTTTTGATAACAATCAATAATTTCTCAGATGTATCCACATTATGGGTTATGTAATTTATCTATTGCTGGCTCTTAAACTTTTTGAATCTGTGGATCACTAACTCGAGCATTAAGATCCTCCATCTTTTCCCATTCAGTACTAGAAATAGTTCATTTTGATGATAATGATAAAATTTTTCTGGAATAGTATTTATTAATCTTCATTCACTAAATAGAAGGTTTGTACATACAAACCACTTAGTCTCATACATCAGTGCTTAGACAGTCATTGACGTAAAAAGAAAATATGATTTCATAAGCCAATCTCATTATTTTATTATGCATTATACATAAAGGATCCTATGTATCACATTGTATGTATGTAAATGGTATTTTATACCTTTATAGATGTTCTATACATTTTTTTAAAATTGTTTCTTTGCATTGAAAAGCTTCTTACATTTATAGGTATAACACTATCACATGTGAATGATTATTAGACACATCATTGATTAGTAAATATACAAACACAAGTCAAAATCTTCCTTTGAAAAGTTTATTTTCATTGGCTTGAATGAAATATATGTAAATGTGATTTTCTTTATGTTCACATTCTTATAGCTCAACACTTAAGAGAATTTATCTTAAAGTTTTGAGAATATTCACCCATTATACATTTTAGAATTAAAATTATTTTCTGTCCCCATATACCCACTCCTACTGTTCATATTTGATTAATGTAATAATGAACTTAGTTGTTTAATTTCTATTCTTCATGATCTACTCTGTATAAATATACTTGATTTTTGTGCTCTACTTTGATTTTATTCCTTAATTCCCAGATATTTGAGAAAATAAATATGAATATTTATATTAACCGTATTCCAATTAAGGAACATCCTTGGGAAATCACTGAGATAAACACTATATTACAAAGGTTAGGCATACTTACGGACATCATTATCAACTGCCTTGAAAATACTACAAAATAATTTTAAATTTCTGTTAAAAAATGGAATCCTGAAATATATCATATGTTTGATCTTTTTTCATTTAATTTTTTTTTTTTTTAGACAGAGTCTCACTCTGTCTCCCAGGCTGGAGTGCAGTGGTAGGATCTCGGCTCACTGCAACTTCTGCCTCCCGGGTTCAAGCAATTCTCCTGCCTCAGCCTCCCAAGTAACTGGGACTATAGGCGCATGCCACCACGCCTGGCTAATTTTTTGTATTTTCAGTAGACATGGGCTTCACCATGTTAGCCAGAATGGCCTCGATCTCCTGACTTTGTGATCCACCCGCCTCGGCCTCCCAAAGTGCTAGGATTACAGGCATGAGCCACCACACCCAGCCTCATTTAATTTTTTTAAGAGAGGTAGGGGTCTTGCTATATTGGCCAGGCTGTTCTCAAACTCCTGGTCTCAAGCGATCCTCCTGCCTCAGTATCCCAAAGTGCTGGGAATACAGGTTCATTCACCACGCCCAACCCCCATGTTTGATCTTTAAGACAGATCTTTTTCTTGTTTCATTTAAATTTGAATCATGTTAAAGTTCAAACCAAGCCTAAACAGTGCCTTGAAGTCAATCAAACAATACTATTGAGACAAGACATAGTATATTCTGTTTCTGTCTTTAATGCCCTTTCAGAGCCTGTTTCCTGAACCCCTGTCCATTCAGAGTCATTCTGTGCAATTTCTCAGAGCCCTGTGGGAGAAGACCCAGGCAGGGGGTGCTCACAGCTTTGAAACAGCCATGATGGAGTCCACGTTTCCACAGCAAAAGGTAAATGTTCCTTTCCTTGGCCATGTTACAAGCCAAGATTTAAGATTGTCTTGAAACAGTTTTCCTTTTTTTTTTTTATTTTTTAGCAATTTAATTTCTTCCTTCTTTCCTTTACCTTTTTTTAAATTATTATCAGAAAACACTTGTAAGTAATTATTTCCACGTTGTACCATAGTGCATTCAGAATAGAGTGGTACCAGTAAACAAGGACATTGCCCTTTGAGGTCTGTATACTGACACAATATAGTTCCTTAGAACCACACAATAACTGCATGCATAGTATGAAATAGAAAAGATTTTACAGCTGGGTGTGGTGACTTGTATCTGTAATCCTAGCTACTCAGGAGGTTGAGGCAGGAGGATGATATGAGGCCAGTAGTTCAAGATTAGCCTGAACAACTTAGCAAGACTCCATCTTTAAAAAATATATATTTTTTAATTAGCCAGGCATGGTAGCACATGCCTGTAGTTCCACTACTCCTTGATCTTGGTCTTCCCAGCTCCAGAACTATAAAAAATAAGTTTCCATTATTTATAAATTACCCAGTCTTAGGTATTTTTTTATAGGAGCACAGTGACTAAGAAAGAAGGACTGAACTAAAGTTAGAAGTCATAGGAAGATGGGAGAGCTATTAAGAAAGTCAAATTAACAGGACTTACAGCCCGTAAGAAAAACAGAAGAATCCAGGATGACTCCAGGTGCATTGTTTGGCTAACTGGATGGTTATATCACCCTGAAAATGAGAAATCACAAAGTAATCTGATGGAACAGAAGAAGATAAAGCATTCTGGTTTACATATTTTGAATCCAAGCTGTTTATATGACTAACCAGGTGGTGGTAGTGGTTAAATGCCAATGTGGGCTTCAGGAAGAAAGCCTTGACTGGAGATATGGATTTGGGAGTCAAAAGCTAGCACTTAGTGTCATGGCAGAAGACTGGATTGCTCAAAGGAAATATGTATATTGAGAGAAAAGAATGGTTATTAATCTCTTCTAGTAAATATTATCAGCTTCTCTCTTTTAGCCCTTCCCAAACTCAAATATTCTGATTATTCTTATTTTGCCTTTTAGATAACCCAGGAATAAATATTGGATGCTTACTGAGCAAACCAGATGTTCTGCGAGTATATAATCATGGTGTCTGTCCTTGTTTTACTGTTGAAAAGGGAGACAAGCATGCCAATATTAAACAAATTCATAGTACAAACGAGTAGCAAATTAAGTACTCCAGAACTGGTCTCTTGTGAAACTAACAAAATATCTTTTAACTGATGAAGAATTCTAATAATATGAAAAATGAGCATGATTAATCAGAAGTTGATTTGTAATGGTCTGTAAGACACTAAAAACCCATCAAACTATTGCATCACTGCTTTTTGGATTGGGTTTAGGAATTCAACGTGCAGTATTAAAAATAAAGGAAACGCCACAATTGCTTCAGTGTGGAGTAAAATGGAATTCTTTGCACATTTCAAATTTCCAACTGTTGCATCATGTTTGAAGACAATGCCTCAAGTTCTCATAAATTTTTCATTGCTAACTGTATTTTAACTAGAGGCAACCAGTAAATTAAAACTTGGCAGGCTGTTTCAAATCCTAAGAGATTAAAAAAAAAAAAATACTTGGAAAACTACTTTTGTACATACTCACATGTATACTTATTCACATTTCTTGTATTCCATGCTAATAAACATTTCTCTAAGGGAAAATTAACTGTAAACCGAATTTAAAATTTTTTAAAGTTTTATAATTTGGTTTGTTCATGAGTAATAGAAAAAACTTTGATATCTGCAATGTACATTGTGTGGCAAATTTATCTGCCCAAGTATTTCTCAAGTATATTTTTTCCTATTTTTTATGAAGTATTCTCTGTACTAAATTCAAAATAGCTAAGAGAATGGTGCAAAGTCTGCTTTATTTTCACAATAGGTGCCATATAGACATACATTAGTGATTTGAAAGAGATGGCCATGTGCGTTTCAGTTGCAGTGATGGAGTTTCACTGCAGCGAAATGGATTCAGGTACACAAGAAAGAAAGAAGAAACTCCTAATGCATGAGTATCTAGAATATAACATTCTGGACAATATAAAGAGAAGTTTCTTATTGTGATTGCTTTTTAACAGAATCTTGGAATTTTGGAACTAAAAATTATCAGTGAGATATCTATTAAATTGCAAACTGCTTGAGGGCAAGGATTTTGCCATATTTACCGTTGTATTGCCAGAGCTACACAGTGCTTGGCATACACTGGGCTCTCATTAAATAATGCATATCAATTGAAAAAATTTAAAAATTCTGTCATTTTCTGGATGTTAAAATCGGAAGCAAAGGGACCTGTTGAAGGTCAGTGGCAGAGCTAGAACTGATACACATACACTTGCGATTTCAGGGTTGTCACTAATGAATCTAGTACTTCCCTCCTCTGGGCCCAGGAGAGGATCACATTTCCCTGTCTACTGAAGCAAGGCTGGTCATGTGACTTGATTCAGCCAATGAAATATGGGAGGGGATATGTATCACTCCAAGAGGAATCTTTTAAAAGCCAGTGTACTATTCTCTGCAATTTCTCTTTTCTTCTACCATGATAATGATGATTGTAGGAGCAAATGTTGAAATTGAGTTGCCAGAAGATGAAAACAGCCTAGAATTCTGAGCCACCACACGGAGGGCTTCTGCTCTAGAAATCCACCCAGTGCCACCACACATTTTGTATGAGAAAGAAACATCTGTTGTTTTGTTAGAAACTGAATTTTTGGTATTAGTTATAGCAGCATAACCTGCCTTTCTTGATTCATACACCTACCACAGTAGTTAAGCATGTTAGCTCTGAATCACCTTGCTTTAAAATCTGGCTCTGCTCCTTACCAGGTCTGTGTCCTTTGTCTCTGTGCCCAGTTTCTTTACTTGTACAATGGAACTAATATTAGTACCTACCTCATAGCACTGTTTTGAGACTTGAGTGAGTTAATACATACAGAGCTCTCAGAACAATGGCCACACATTGTGATCTCTCAATAAATGTTAGCCAATATTCTAATCCCTAGCCAGCACCCCACCTCAAATAACACAAATTCAAACCCATCTTGCATGAATTAAGGGAGGTTCAGAGTGGAGGTAGGAAGATGAACCTGACTGATAATCTCTCAAGTTATTGTACTCTGCCACTTTGGTCAGACCAACATTACCAGAAATGTTTTCCAAATTTCAATCATGAATTTTCAGTATAAAATTCAATCAAATTCGGCCAGGTGTGATGACTCATGCCTGTAATCCCAGCATTTTGGGGAGCCAAAGCGGGTGGATCACCTGAGGTCAGGAGTTCAAGAGCAGCCTAGTCAACATGGGGAAACCCCATCTCTACTAAAAATACAAATATTAGCCAGGCATGGTGGTGCATGCCTATAATCCCAATTACTTGGGAGGCTCAGGCAGAAGAACTGCTGGAACCCAGGAGGTGGAGATTGCAGTGAGCCGAGATCCTGCCACTGCACTCCAGCCTGGGAGACAGAGCAAGACTCTGTCTCAAAAATAAATAAATAAAATAAAATAATAAATAAATAAGTTCAATCAAATTATCTTTTGCAAACTATATATCAATCTCACACAGGCATCAAAATGTGGAAATGCTTATGTAATATAATGCTAAATTTTTTTTTTTTTTTTTTTTTTTAAATATTATAATTTTTTTTTTTTTTTTTTTTTTTTTTTTTTTTTTTTTTTTTTTTTTTTTTGAGACGGAGTCTCGCTCTTTCGCCCAGGCTGGAGTGCAGTGGCCGGATCTCAGCTCACTGCAAGCTCCGCCTCCCGGGTTTACGCCATTCTCCTGCCTCAGCCTCCCGAGTAGCTGGGACTACAGGCGCCCGCCACCTCGCCCGGCTAGTTTTTTGTATTTTAGTAGAGACGGGGTTTCACCGTGTTAGCCAGGATGGTCTCGATCTCCTGACCTCGTGATCCGCCCGTCTCGGCCTCCCAAAGTGCTGGGATTACAGGCTTGAGCCACCGCGCCCGGCCATATTTTAATATATAAAACAAAAGTTTAATATTAGTGAACTTAGTAAAATGCATCAATTCAGTAGTTCAAATTTTTAAAACATCACTTAAATGACATTTGATAAAATCCAACAATCACTTTACTAACACACATTTTATATAAAAATTGTATTAATGTCTGTGTTACTAATTAGACTGGATTTCCATGAGAACATATGCTTGTCATTGTACACCCAGCACCCAGAGCATCTCCTGGCATACCGTTGACACTCAGTGATATGTGTTGACTGAATAAAGTGAGTGAGCACTTTTACTAACTAGCAATGGAAAGATGTGTTCTTAGCATGATAAATATTTGATAACAAAAGAAAAACTATGCCTAGTGGTGAACAACTGAAGATGTTTTTATTAAACACTGAAATAAAACCAGAATGTCCAGTATAATCTTTATAATTTAGTATTGCTCGAAAGCGTGAGCCAACTTGAGAATATAAGCTCCATGAGAGCAGGGATCTTGTCTGCTTGTTCGTTACAGAATCCAGGATATCTAAAGAGTGTGCCTGGCTCATACTAGGCATTACAAATAATAATAATAGCAAATAGAAAACAACACAGAAATAAGGAGTATACTATTTGAAAGAAGAAGATAAATTCAACATTACTTTTAGTTAATATTAAAATAAAAAGAGCACTCTTAGAATTAATAATAATAATTAACTTTACTGGGCATTTAGAATGTGCCAATAATTGTCCTGTTCATTTAATATCAATTATTTCACTTAATCCCAATGATAAAACTATGAGATAGACGGTATTATCATTATCATCTTACAAATGAGTAAACTAAGTAGAAGAAAGATTAATTTTCTCAAAGTCACAGAGCAATGGAGAGAAACAGACTTGAATGAACAGTGATATTACCACGTTCCTGATTGGAAATAGTAAATATTACAAAAATGTTAATACTTCCTTAGTTAATTAGCACTTTAACTGAGTTCCAATTTAAATTCTAAGAGAATTATTTTGTATCTCTTATGAAGTGATGGTAAAATACAGCCAGAAGGATACATAGGTGAGACTAGTTTGAAAATTTTGAGAGGGGCTAAAAGAGGACATTCCAAAACATTAAAGCATACCATAAAACCTACAATTATTAAATTACTCCACTTTTATGGAAAGAATTAATGCAGACAAATGGAACAGACTAGTCCAGAAACCAACATAGTTTTATACATATAATCAGTTAATGTATATATACAATTGTTTAACTACATATGAAACAAACCCTTTTGAAAAAGCCTACATAAAAGAGCATGATGTCAAAATCCTAGAGCTAAATTTATACATATAGAAAAAATGTAAACGTATTTGCTATAATTAGAACTTAAACAAGGATACCTGTCATCACCTTCAAAATTTAGCATTTTACAGTGATCCTACCCAATGCAGGGAGACAAAAGCAGATAAGGATTAAAGCAGAATAAACAAGAAAGAGAAAGAGATAGAGCTGAGAGGGAGAATGAGAGAAAGATAAATTATTTATAGACAATAAGATTATTTGTGTAGAAAGTTCAAAAGAATCTAACCTTTAGAACTTATACAAAAGATCCATAAAGTTATTTGACATAAGATCAACATATAAAATCAATAACAAATCTATATATGAGTAATAACTAAATAGAAAATGTAGAAAAGCATGCCATCTATGATAGCAGTAAAGACTCTAAAGGACCTAGGAATAAATATAAGAAAAACTGTGAAACTCTTTAATGATAAAAAATTTTTAATATTAATGAAAAAAATTTAAGGACATGAATTAATGAAAACATATGACCTTTTCATGGTCAAAAACAACCATTATCATATAAATGAAAATTTTCTCCCAAATTAAAATGTAAGTACAATTTCATAACCAATCCTAATGGCAACAGATTTTCTCATGGAGTTTGACAAACTGCTCTTAAATTTAGAATAAACAAAATCTTAAGAAAGACTATGGGGAGGAAATTTTATGCTAGAGAAAAGAATGTGATTATTGCCACAGGGATAAATTAATGGTAAATAATAAAGAGCCCTGAAACAGTCCCAATCATATGTGAAAGCCTGGTAGGTGATAGAAGGGGATTACACATCAGTGAAGAGAAAGTAAAATATGTTTTAAATAATGTAAGGACATGTAACTTTTCCAAGCTGAAAAGATAAAAGTAGATCCTTCACAGACACCATATAGATCAATTAACTCAACATAAATTAAAGGCTTAAATGTAATCAATGAAATATTATAGCAATTAGAATAAAATATCAAAAGTTACCTTTATAACTCCAGGATAAGAAAAACTGTGACAATACAAGTCTTGGCAAAGATGTGAAAAAGTGGGAATGTTCACACACTCTTGATGGAAGTAAAATAGGTATACCTGTTTAGAAAAAAGAACACTTAAGCACACACACATATATACATATGTATGTATTAGTCATTAATTAGACTCAAAAATGAAAGCTAGATTACTATTAAGATGGGTGAGTAACTTTCTTTCTGAAGTCTTAATTCCCTTTAAAGCTGATCATAAAAATGTTTAAATACAAGATTTTTATATTACAGTATATAAAATGTGCTAATACTACTTAGCTATTAAAAAGACAAAATAATGTCTTTTGCGGCAACTTGGATGGAGCAGGAGGCCATTATTCAAAGTGAAGTAAGTCAGAAATAAAAAAACCAAATATTATATATTCTCACTTGTAAGTGGGAGCTAAGCTATGAGTATATAAAGGCATACAGAGTGGTGTGATGGATATTGGAGACTTGGAAGCTAAAAAAACTAAGTATCGGGTACAGTGTACATTACTTAGATGAAGGGTGCACTAAAATCTCAGACTTCATTCATCCATATAACCAAAACCCACAAATTTTCCTTTACAGACTTCTTAAAGAGCAATTTGCTCTTTATAATATAATTAATGGTTATATTATAATTTCATGTGCCCTGTTTTTCTGCAGTTCTATCTCTAGATGAACTCTTACATAAGTGCATCAGAAAACATGTACAGAAATACTAACTGAAGCATTTTTTGCAGCAAAAATTCAGGAGCAACCCAAAAGTCCCTTGATAGAGGAATGTGGAAAAACAATGTTGTGGTATAGTAATATTACACAGGCAGGTAAAATGAATTAATTACACCTATATGTAATAGCATGGGATAAATCTTGAAAATATGATATTGAGTTTTAATAAGCAAGTTGCAAAACTATGATATGAATACTATGATAGCATAAATTTTATTGTATAAATTTTTAAAACACACCAAGCAGTGTTATGCATTGTTTATAATACATACTACACTTATGATAAAAATACACTACATTTAGAATTATACCAAATTTATGATGAGGTTGCCTTTGGGTAAGGAGAAAGTGAGCAAAGGAAGGAGGAAAATGTTACTGGGGAAGGGAATTAAGGCGATCTCAATTTCATCTGTAATTTTATTTTTAAATAACCAGAAGCATTTATTAACTTAACAAATATTAGCATTTGTTACGTCTGGCTGGCAGGTCCATGGGTATTTGTTAAAGTATCTTTTGTAGATGCTTTTCTGTCTTTGTTTTTTAAATTTAATTTAACCTATAACTAATGTCAAAGAGTAAAGAATTGATAGGTTTGACTACATAAAATATAAAGTCTGTAAAGAGCAAAACCTTTTATGCACAAAAATTTTAAATGAAAATATTTGTAACAAGCATGAAAAACAAAGTTTAACATCCTTAAGCTACTACTATAAGTTCATGGAAATCAATAATCAATGAGCGAAGAACATGAGCAAATACTTAGGAGACTCAGTACATAAAAGATATTCAACCTCATTAGTAGGCAAAGTAGTCAAAGTTAAAATAAGTTACCCTTTTTAACACATTTTTTAAAATACAATAATCAGTGCTGGCTTGAGCAAGAGAGTTAAGGCACTCACATGTTTCTAAGTTGAAGTGTAAGTTATTTCAACATTTCTAAAAAGCAGTTTAGCAATGCAGTTCAAGAGTCTTAAAAATATTCTTGTCCTTTCACACGGTGATTCCACTTCTAGGAATCTGTTCTAAAGAAGTAATCTGAAACGTGTACAAAACTTAAGATAAACAAAACAAAAAGTATTGCAGAGGGATTTGTAAATAGCCTAAATGTCTAAAGATAGGAGAATGAAATTATTATACATCCATATAAAAGAATATTTTTGTAGGTCTAGACCTGAATCCAGGTAAAAGAATATTTTTAAGACAGATAGATGAAATAGAGAAATAGGAAGATAGATAGATAGATAGATAGATAGATAGATAGATAGATAGATAGATAGATAATGATACAGAGAAAGAGAGAGGATTATTTCCTGGCTGTCTCTGCTGAGAGAACAAAAAATACTAACAAATCCTGAAAAGTAATGTTTATGAGACATGTTTAATGATATGAAACACACTTATGGTAAATACCATATTTCAGGGTACAAAATTATTTTTCTAAAGAATATTATTTGGAGGATTGCCCATTAAAACAACCAAAAGGAAATATAATAAAATGTTAATGATGTAGCTCTGGTTGGTGGGATTAGCATTTTCTTATTTTTCTCTATATATTTCTTTTATAATCAAGGAAAAAATATTACTTTAAGTTATATTGCCTTATGTAAATGAGCAGTTTACTTGAAGAAAAATAGATTCTAAGACAATTAATTTCCATTATAAAATAAGGATTTTAGAAAGATGGTGGAAAAGTAGTTGATTTATTGAAGAAATGAGAAAGACCCCCATGGAGTAAGTAGAAATTACTATAAATAATTTCATTTCAGTGCGTGTGCTGCCCAACACTTCAGAGGGATTGGCACTCTGATTATCAGAGGACCAGAGTTGACAAAGTTGATTGGAGGATTGCTAAAGGGCCAGAATTTCAGGAAGAAAAAGCCTTTATTAACACATATGTTCCAGTTACCAAAGCATAGGGAAATGTCATATGCTGTAGAAATGGGATCTCAAAACTATGTCCCTTACAGAAAAAATAAACTACATTTACTGCTGAAATTAAATGTGCCCCATCTGGCTAACATTTGGTGATTTGTTTTCAGTCCACATTGCTACAAACACACTTGATAGTTCCCAGGATAGTTGACAGGAGTGTCAAGGCATAAATAAACTAAAACACTAATTCTGGGTGGAACCCAAGGAGACTTTCTGATGCTCCCACAGGCTTAGATCTAGTGTTTTGGGTTAAAGTGTTAATGTGCTTGAATACATAAATGCATAAGTAAGTAAATAAAAGGTGGGCTTATTATATAAAAGATGTAACAGTTCAAAATCTTATGAGAAATTTAAGTCTACATGTGTGATAGAAATGACAAGTGCTGTGGAAGGTCAGTCTCCAGGAGTGCCATATGAATATATGTTGGAGAGAACCTTCCTTTCAGGGCAAGCTAGAAGGGTATGGGGTTTGGGATTTCAGAACCCCAGATCGGGGTGGAGGATTCTAGGCTTTTAGGCTATGAACTCAGAACCAGAAAAATCTGATAAGCAGTTTCTAGGTGGCAAAGGTGAGGTAAGAAGATAAACAGAAAATGTGAATAAGAGTCTACCCTAGGAAGCCAGGTCCAGGGGTTAATCCAGTGATTGAGGGGAAAACTCAGTGAAGACTGCAAATCATGGAAGGACCTGGAGGGCAGATTGAAGGTGGAATGTGGATGCAGAGGCAAATGTCTGGGACACTCTTTGCTCAGGGAAGGAGCTGGTTGGAAAGTGGTAGAAATTGAAATGCAGAGTTCAGAGGCTTTTTTTTTTTATCTTTAAAGAGAAAATAGTTCCATATAGAAAGAATGACATGAGAAATAACATGGAGGAGACAATATAATCACAGCAAAATCATGGTAAATATGACTCTTAAGTTCATGTATTCAGTCAAAAATATTTTCTGCAAAATGCCTGCTGTATACCAACCACTGTGCAGACACTAAACATAAACTATCATGATCCCTGCCCTGATGGAAACAAGCAATACACTAAGAAACAAATACACAATTCCACACTGATAGAGACTATAAAAGATAATGCCTAAAGAAAATGAGCATTTGTTGGATGTTAAAGGAAGGCTTCTCTGAGCAGATATCAGACAAGTTTTCCTGGCAATGAGAACAATTTGCACAAAGGCCTTGAAACCAAAAAACAAAAACAAAAAAGGAAGAATAAGAGAGAAAGGAAAAGCTTTGGTGTATTAGAGCATTCTCTTCAAATGTAAGTCACACATCCCATCAAAAAAATATTTCTGAGCAAGTACCTTCAACATGTGCATATTTATTTACCTTTAAACTATATACATACATTATTTTACATACTTGTTATTTCACTATAAAACATTGAAAATAGAAATTTTAAAGGACGAGATGAAAATAAATAGAAATGAAAGTTCTAATATTTTCTTCCTCCTATATCACAGTGGATAGTCACACCTACGCAAAAGTGAGCACATTCCCCTTTCACAGCATTGGTGGAGTCAGTGAACAAAGGGGAGAGTGGAGACTATAGAGTTAGTCTGGGGAATTCTGTCCTGGCCTTTCAGACCATGGCAAGGAGCTTAGATTGTATTGCAGTCTATGGAAAACCACGGAAGAGTTTTGAGCAGCCGTCCTTAGTTCAGTTTCTTTGTCCATTTGGGCTGCTATAACAAAATACTATTAACTGGGTGCTTATAAACAACGAAAATGTTGCTTACAGTTCTGGAGGCTGGGAAGCCTGAGATCAGGCAGATTCAGTGTCTAGTGTGAGCCCATTCTGGCTTATGGATGTTGCCCAAATGCTGTGTCCTCACGTGGTTGAAAGGACAAGTGGTCTCTCTTGGGCCTCTTTAATGAGGCACTAATCCCATTTATAAGGACTCCATCCCCAAGACTTAATACCTCCCAAAGGCCTCCCCTCCCAATGGTATCACCTTGGGGGATAGGATTTCAATGTATGAATTTGGTGGTGGTAAGGAAACATGAGCCTTCAGTCCATTGCAACCACCTTGTTTTTTGAAAGATCGCTCAGTCTGCTGTGTGGGGAATAGATTGGAAAGGGACAAAAGTAAAATTAAGGAGATCACAAAAGAGACTATTGCTAATCCAGGTGAGAGGAGAGTAGCTTAAACTTGTATGATCCTGGTAGGGATGGAAGTTAATGACGCATTCAATATAACTTTTGGAGGTAAAAGTGACATAACAAGCTAATGAATGGCATGTAAGTGTGAGGGGAAGTGAGGAATCAAAGCTGATGTCAAGTTTCTGGCATGGCAGTATCATTTATTAAGGTGGATAAAACTGGGAGAAAATGAGCTCTGGGGAGGGGCAAGTGAATGAAGGTGGGAGCTGGGACACAAGGCTTTTAGACATCTGAATCTGAATTTTCAACCACCTGCAAGATGTCCCAGTGGAATTGTCTTTTAGACAGTTGGATATCCAACTGTGAAAGGACTTAGGCCAGGAATATAGATTGGGACATCATCAGCATACAGATGATGAAAACCATGAGAAGACTGAAGCAATCTAGGAAGAGAGTTTAGAGAGGAAATGGTCCAAGTTCCGGATTGCATCCAGAGAGCAGCCAAGAAACAAAAGAACCTCGGAAAGTGTAGAAGGCATCACAGATATCAAGAGAGTGTCCAAGAAGGAGAGAGAAAGGAATTGTATGTGATTTGGTAGCCAAATCAAGATAAGTGTCCATTCAACAGGGCAACATGGAAAGAGCAGTTTTAATAGAGTTTTAAGGGCAAGGTACGAACAGAAGTAGGTGGAGGAACAAGAAGGAAAGAGTAAAGAAGGAAGCATAGCACGTGTAGAGAGCTGTTTTAAGCAGTTCGGTGCTGAACGGATTGGTAAGTGGAGGGATTGTAGAGATGAGTAAAAATGGAAGCCTTCAGAGCCTGTTTATAAATTGCTAGGATGCTGCAATAGAGAGGTTGAGACTGATGAAACAGACGAGAGAAGAGGTGGTTACATACAGAACCAGATCAATTAGTAGATTTGATGGTGAAAAGAAGAATGCATCCTTTTTAATAGCTTTTAAATTTTTTTCAGTAAAATAAGAGGTGAGGCCATCAGCTGACAGTGAGGTAGGGAGAGGGAGGAGTGGGAGGTAGGTATTTGAGAAAGAGAAGGTTTGAAATGAAAGGCTCAGAGAAGGGAGCATGAGCTTCCTAGAGAAATACGACAGGATGGTCAGGCAATGAGGAGCATCCATATGGGACCTAAGGTTATGGATCTGAAGTAAAGCAGAGATCTGATTTTCTCCAGCTTCAATCTATGATGCTATGATGGAATTCATCCAGGCTTGGGTTTTTGTCTCTTGGTTGAGTGGTAGTAAAATACTGAAATGTTTCAAGATCTGGATTTGAGAAGATGGAGGGTAAAGATGTACATCAAAAGAATAAAATTTTAAATGCTGAAAGGGAAGCATCCACTCATGAGAAAACCAATTTGGGAAACAGAAAGATGGTCTTTAGAGACCAGAAAAAAAAAAAAAGGTTATTTCCCGAGTGAAGAAAATGATGGATTTGTGCTGAGTTTCTCTTTACAGGAACGCTCTGCTTCTCATAGCCCCAATACACACTCTACTCTTTGCCTTGAAAAAACAGAACAAGTACACCCACCAAGCAACTGGCCAAAGTTAGGACAACAGCCACTAGGGCAAGATGAAGTTAACTGACCACGGCTATGTTTACAGTATGCTCCGTGGATAAGGCTTGCAATGCTAGGTAACACCAGGAGAATTTTCAGCTTAAGCACAAGATGGATTTTTATCACAGTTTATGTAGTATCAGTAGACTCACACTCCTCCACCAGAGCCACGATAGTTCATCTGGGATTAATATGACTAACATAAGAGGAGAGGTTCACACATGAAGAGTTCTTGAGAGAAATGGCATGGCTTTTTACAAGCATGACTTTTATTGATGCCTTAGGACCACTGAGTTTGGAAGTTCAGCCAAATTCTAAACTTTGCCTCCCTAAATACTATTTCTACCTTCATTTGGATTCATTTCTTTCCCTTAACAGATATACATCAGGCATCAAGACCCCTCATTTAAACAATTCTGTACACACAACCCACTATATTAAGTGATTGCATATGATTTTGTAAATTCATTGAACTTAAGTGACAGTTCTATTTACTATTAAGAAACAGATTTCTTTTCATTGTTATACACTGGTCTGTTGTTTTATAGTCTTTCTTTTTAATCCTCTTATCTCCTTTAGAAAACTATTACCTTTACTCTTGGCTAATTAACATACACTATTCATACCTCCCTAACCACTTTCCATAGACACTGTACTTATACTGTACATATGCTTTTTTAACAAATTTAAATTGGCATAGAAATGTTTTGTCAGTTTAGTTGAAATCCTGGTTTATCACATGTATTATATTCCTTTCATATTTCACAAGCCAGACTGTCCTATAATGAAGCATGTCAATTTTACTGCTGTCGTGAACATTCCTTCACAGTTAGCCAGATGTTCTGCATCAGTCAAGGAAATTAAAAAAAAAAAAAGAAAAACCTTTAGAAAATAGTTAACGAAATAACTCTATTCCTGGGGGAACAGAGGTATGCAATCCCTCTGCAATGTCTGTTCTAAGCTAATAGTGGTTGGGTTCTTTTCTTAAATAATCAGTGCATGAGTAAAATCCTTTTCCTTTTCTTTTGCTGCTATCATGGATATTGTGTGAATGCCCACAAACACTGGGCACTATACTATTAGAATAAATAACACCTCTTTTTGTACAAGAAGAAAGTGTGGTAACCAGAAACTCACAATCGGGGTTTGAATCC
Source organism: Rhinopithecus bieti (assembly GCF_001698545.2). NCBI lineage: Eukaryota > Metazoa > Chordata > Mammalia > Primates > Cercopithecidae > Rhinopithecus > Rhinopithecus bieti. Next base: position 42,519 of record NW_016813201.1, read on the forward strand.
TGCCTCCACCAGCTACTTACCAGCGCTTTTATCTGACTCCTCTGTGCCTCACCTTCTTTACCTGCAAAGTGCAGAAAATGGCAGTAAACACTTCACAGGGATGTTATGAGATTCAAAAGATATAACACATGTAAAGTCCGTGGAGCCGTGATTGCCATATAGTAAGAGCTCAATAAACAGTAGCTGGTACTATTTTATTGCACCTCCTCTGCAAGACCCCTCCAAACAAAATGAATGACTCCCTCAGCCATATTCCCATAACCTTTCGCAGATGTAAATAAAGATGTCAACAACAACAAAACCATTTGATTTTAATGTTTTTCAGCCTCTCATAGGCTGGGGGATCAGGCTCTTCCCATTAATGTCTGCATGTCCCAGCACCTATCATGGCATCATGGCCTGAGGCAGAGCAGCTACTCAGTAAATGTTTTGAGACTTTATATTCTCAATCATGATTAAAGTTTCTTTCTTTTTTTTTTTTTCTTGAGACAGGGCCTCACTCTGTTGCCCAGGCTGGAGTGCAGTGGCACAATGACGTCTCACTGCAGCCTCGATGTCCCAGGCTCAATCAATCCTCTTACCTCAGCCTCTCTAGTAGCTGGCACTATAGGTGCCCAACACCACACCTAGCTAATTTTTGTATTTTTTTGTAGAGACAGGGTTTCGTCATGTTGCCCAGGCTGGTCTCAAACTCCTGGACTCAAGTGATCCACCCACCTCAGCTGCCCAAAGTCTGGGATTATATGTGTGAGCCACGGCGTTTGGCCCGGTTTCATTTTTTGAGAATGACTTTTATGTTCACAAATAGCCCAACATTTGTCTGAGCCCATGTGTACTATAAAAAGAGACTGCTCAAACTGAATAAAAAATTTCCAAGTTAAAAGCTAGGTTTCACTAAAATAATGAACATTATTTTCTTGTGTGACTCACAAATATACACTGCAAACAATTCCAAACAATGTATCTAAAAAGGTTTTGAGTGGAAGCTGTGTCACTAAAATGCAAGTAGTCATGCACGCTTAATACTCATTTCAAAATATAAATTCTGGTTTTGTCCTTAAAAAATCATAGCAATTTAGATATCTCAATACTAGACATACCAAGAAAGAGAACAATCGGTGACATTATCAGCTTTTAATTTTATAATCCTGAAAGTTGCATGTGGATTGGCAAAATTTTGGTTGTAGGGACATATTACCCTTTCCCCTTAGGGATTCCATGAATATGGAGTAATTTCTATGTTTTCTGTTTTAATTCAGTAAAAAAAAACTATTTCCTAAAATCTAATTATGTTCCATATTTTTTATATTTTTATCCTACATTCAATGCAATTTTGGGTTTGATGCCTCATTTCTGGATCTGGTAATTTCTTCTGCCAATGGACAGTCTACTTTGTAACCAACCCAAAGTCCTCATGCTGCATGCAATCCCCTTTCTTTATAGTCTTTTGCTAGAACTGAGAGTAGCCTTAGACCACCACACACTCTAGTGCTGGTTTCGTGCAGTAGTTCTCAGACCTAGTTTATGCAAGAGTCCCTGGGGTGCTTGCTAAAAATGCAAATTCCTAGGGCCTCTGCAGATTTTGCAAATGATATTTGCTGGGATAGTCCTGTCACTCTACATCTTTGACAAGTTATCCTGGTAGTTCTGGGGCAGAAGGTCCCACAGCCTCCTCTGATAAAACATCAAAACAGAGGCAAAGGCAGCTGAGATCCAACTGACTTAGTTTGAGTCACATCTCTACCACAGACGTGATCTGGGAACTGGGCAAGTCATTAACCTCACTACAGCTTGATTTCTTCATCTATAACTGGGAAAGAATCCACCTCCCTCATAGGGCTGTTAAGAAGGTAAAATGAGATGATTCATTTAGTTCAACACCTAGCAGAGCACCTGGAACAGAGTAAGTGCAGCTATAAAACTATTACTTCATAAACTACAAGGCTGGGGCCAAATCACCCGTTTAGTCTTCTCTTTTCTGGGTGTCGATATCTCTGTGGCTCTACCCTGAATTTTTTCAATTTTTCGCCTCCTCAGTAAGAACTGAGTGCTATGGTCTATGTCTGATTAGGGCCCGGGTACCTCATTATCATCCTATGTGTGTGTCTAATTATTCCCTGAATGGGCACACATCATTGCGCCTTTTCATTTCATCCTCATTAGAGTGCTCCATTGGCCCACCTTGTTATTTCCTGTCTCTTCACTTATGTACCTTTTTTCTGCTCCTCCTTTCAGTCTTCACATCTTCTTATGCCTATTTCTTTCTTCATCATATTAAATCCTTCCTTTTATGCTTGTTCCTTTCTACACAACTCATTACACCCCTCCATCTGTGAACTTCATTATGCCATCCCATTTCTATGTCATCTCATCCTCATCATGCACATGCATGTTATTTACTCCTCCATTCATGCTCTAGTATCCCTGCATCCTTCCTCTCTGCTGGGTGCGTTTATCTACCACAACCCTGCCCGTTTCCCACCCTCCCCCATTCTTAATGCTCCCATTTTTAAATCACATTACACACCCCATGCCTTTATCATTACACTCATCTATTTATGCATCTCATTGCACCATTACTCATGCACATTTTTCTGTGCATTTCTGTTTGTACATCTCATTATGGCCTCATCAAGCATGTGCATGTCATTATTCCCCTTTGAAATGTTCATGTCCACGTTGCATTACATCTCTTTATGTTTGCATCTCACTAAATCCAGTGCTCCTAGGTTTGACAACAAACTAACAAAAACAGACAGGTAAATATGTTACCTGATTTTAGAAAACTAAATACGTTTCTCAGGCACGTAGCATTAGTGTTAAAGAAGTCATTCATTTCAGAAAGATTTATATATTTATCTAGCTGAGAGACAAAAAACACTATATTTTACATGCATAAAAAGGAGCTTCTTATTTTGCTTGATTTGAATTATCATCATTATCACTACTTTTTTTTTTTTTAGATGGGGTCTCACTATGTTGCCCAGACTGGTCTCAAAATTCCTGAACCCAAGCAATCTGCCCACCTCAGCCTCCCAATATGCTGGGATTACAGGTGTGAGCCACTGTGCTCGACTATTATCACTACTTTTTATTATTTCTCCAGTTTACAAAGTAGGCCAATTATCCATTAATTGATTGTGGCAAAAAGTCACTGAAAGAGACAGGTTAGGAATCAAAGTCATTTTACACTTTGAGGAGTGCATTAAAAGCAAAGAGAAATTAAAATATTTTCCCAAGAACTGCCAGTGAATGGCAGTGGCAGGGCTCAAACTCTGATCTTCTGACCCCAAAACCTATATTCTTCATTCTGTACCACTCAGCAGAAAAACTCTTATTTCAAAGTATCCTCTCTGTCACTTAGCCCATGCTGTAATAATTCCCTAAGATACAACTTGCTGTCAGCGTGCTTTGTTTTGTTTGGTTTTCTAAAACACAATAGAACATATTTCAAACACTTAGTATTTTAGACCTGTTTCTTTATCTGCAAGTTTGAAGAGCTAAAAGTTACAAGAAACTGTAACATGGAGCCTTCTAACAAGAGAAAGGAGAAACACTTTCACCACCAAGGCCAGCCTCACACAGGCAAAAGAAGGAGACTCCTCTACAGGGAGTTTGAGGGGTACCAAGAAAGTCCACACACACACACACACACACACACGCACACCCAGAACCTTTCTTCCTCACAGATTCTGACCCTTGCTAATCTCTTTGCTTCACTCAACTGTGTTCTCTGCCTCATTTTTACTTTTCATCAAATTATGAAATACTCATAAATTCAGAAAAGTACAGAAATGTGATATCCATTCCTGCCACAGATAGATTTTTATATTTCTTCCATATTTGAATCAAATATCTCCCTTTACAAAAAGAAACTGTTGAAAATATTCTCCTGAGGTTGGTGTGTATTATTTCCATGAATGTTTTTGTACTGTTGTTTTAAACTTTTACCTAAATGTTATCAGATGGCACATATCTTTTGCAATGTGATTTCTGCACTTAATGTTATGTTTTTTAAATATATCTATTCATACATGTAGAGTTAGCTCGTTCAATTCGGCGTCTATGAAATTTTCCACATGTAAATAGACCATAATTTACTTTTCTTTTTTGAGACGGAGTCTCACTCTGTTGCCCAGACTAGAGTGTGGTGACCTGATTCTCGGCTCACTGCAACCTCTGCCTCCCAGGTTCAAGCGATTCTCCAGCCTCAGCCTCCTGGGTAGCTGGGATGACAGGCACGTGCCACCACATCCAGCTAATTTTTAAATTTTTAGTAAAGACGGGGTTTCACCATTTTGGCCAGGCTGGTCTCCAACTCCGGAGCTCAAGTGATCTGCCTGCCTCGGCCTCCCAACATGCTAGGATTACAGGCATGAGCCACTGTGGCTGGCCAAGCATAATTTACTTTATCCAGTTCTCTACTGAGGGGTGGTTCAACTGTCTTACAACTGCCTCCATCACTATTACTTCACCAGTGCTTAGCTCTCTGCCGTGTGAAGTGACTAAATGGAGACATTTAAAATTCCAGCATCATGGGAAGAAATACCTTCTCTCTAAGTTCATAGTAGAGTCAGTTTTATTTCCTCTGTAACTATTCAAAGTAGTAAACGTTCAACAAAATGAAACTTTTTTTTTCTCTTTTCAAGATGGGGTCTTGCTCTGTTGCCCAGACTGGAGTGCAGTGGCACCATCATAGCTCACTGCCACCACAAAGTCCTGGGTTTAAGTGATCCTTCTACCTCAGCCTCCTGAGTAGCTTGAAAAGCAAGTTGGCAGAACCTAGTGAAATTTAGGATACGAACAATGTTAAATTTTTAATGTATCATGCAAACAAGGTTTCTGGGGCACAGCAGATTATTATTATTTACTTAGCAACAAATAACCTCCTAAGTTTCCTTTTGCCTCAGTTATTAACCCTGGGGGCAACTTGATGAGAACCAGATGTCATCTTACACATCCTAAGGTCTGTACTGTAGGCAAGGAACCTTGACAATATGAATTTGAGTGTTTATGCAGGGAGTGGAACAGCTGTCCCTGACAGGAGGGAACAAAAATCTTTGCTCCTTGGGACGGGGTCTGGGTTCTTACTTTTACCCTCTAGAATGTAAATAAATCCCTCCAGGACGAAGAGAAGACTAATGTCTTCAACCTGACAACCCAAGCCCCAGTATCCTGGTCTCATCCCCACCTGAAAATGTAAACATACCTCTGGGAAAATAAATCTCTCTAGATGGTCTTTCACTTTCTAATTAGTCATAAATTTACTTCTAAAGCTTGTTTTTTTAGCCCAGGTCTCAAGTTTCAGTAAAATTTGTTCAAAAAGCCCTAACTGTGCAGAAACACAAAAATATTTTCACAGCCCTACACTAATACACTGTGACACAGCAATTCCACTCCTGAGTGATTATCACAGAAAAATTTTTGCTCACATCCACCAGGGAACATGTATAAGAATATTCCATAGTTACATCGTTGTATAAATGCAGAGGTGGGGGCACCCTTGGTGCCCACACTAGGGAAATGGTTAGGTAAAATGTGGTGGGGGGTGGATGCACACCATTAAATCACTGTGCAGTTGTGGAAGCAACAGTTGGCTAAATACGCATACAATATCATGTAGAGATATTGAGTGAAACAAACAAGAAACCAAATAGGGTTCATAGCATACCATTATTTGCAAAACTGAAAAATAAACATTGCTACATATTTTTCAAGAATACATATCTGTTCCAAGACATGTATCAAACCCAAAAGGTGAGTACTTATATAAAAGGGAGGTTGGAGAAACAGTCTGAGAATCAAAGTGGTATCAGGGATAAAGGAAAAAACAAAATTATAAGAATAAGAGAAACACCTCGCCTCCAGCAAAATAACCTACGTGGCTAGGAGCATGGTTTTCTTGCTATCTGATTTCAAAAGAAAGAAAAAAAAAGCCTCTCCAAATTAGTTCTTTAACATCAGCATCCTCTGTAGTATAGTGCCACATAATAGACTTAACAAATAGTACTAAATATTTGTTTAATGTAGTTGGCTGTAATCAATTAGAAAAAAAAAAAAATCACTGCAATTCTTTGCTTTGCACCATGAAAGGAAAATATGTAAGTGCTGACACTAATTGTTGAAAGTTCTGTAATTACATTTTACTGCTGAACCACTGTAAAAATGTTAAAGTTTTCTTGACCTTTTGAACATTGGCAGTGTTTTGGCCTTGCTCTCCCTTTAATAATTTGCTGGTTTTAATGATCTGAAGTTTCAAAGAAATTGGATTTGTAAAAAAGATAATTGTGGTTTTATCGAGCATTTATAAAACTTGTTATATAGCTTCATGCAATTTTCCACCTTTATTTTCTACTCAACTCATACACTTCCATTAGATTTTTCATAAACCGCTTTACTTAAATTCTTGTCATGTTAACTGCCAATATCCTGTAGTCAGATTATTTTTTCGTGAGTTTTAGATGAGTGTGATTTTGGTGAATTTGACTTTTGTTATTTTATAGTATTTGTTAGTTCTTAAATTATTCTTCAGAGCTTCTCTCTGAAATGAATCAAACATAGTGTTTTCTTCTAGCCACTTGGAGCCAGACCCATAGAATTGCCATGATTTTCCAGGAAGAAATTCAGTTCTTCCCAACACATAGGGACTCAAAGAATAGAAATATACGTTTATTTAGTGATCTGTAGTGATAGTGAGGAGTTTGCCACATTGGCCTCATATAGTCATGTGTACCTCGAGTTCCCTTGCTAGTTAGGCATAGAAATATGAGAGCCAATGGGACATAGCACATGCGTGGCATTCATGCAGAATACTGAAATGCACTATGAGTCTTTCCACATCAGTACCCCACTGCCTCTGCTTAGAGTCTGCTTCCCCATGGCCCACCTCCCTCTCCACCCACCTCAGCCTTCTGCCAAGTTTCAAATTGGGCCCAATGAGTTCAATTTTCACCCCTCATCGCTTCTTGCCATATTGCACAATTTGGAATAATAATGTCTCTGATGTTTAAAAATGAAAACTTTGCTCCTTAAGACCAGACTACCTGTTTTGTCATATGAAAAGAAACTTTTTTCTTTTCTTTGTTTCTTTCTTTATTTTTTTGAAATGGAGTTTTGCTCTCATTGCCCAGGCTGGAGTGTAATGGCATGATCTTGGCTCACCGCAACCTCCGCCTTTTGGGTTCAAGCGATTCTCCTACCTCAGCATCCCGAGTAGCTGGCATTGTAGGCACTTGCCACCATGCCTGGCTAATTTTTGTAGTTTTTTTTTTTTTTTTTTTTTTTTTAGTAGAGACAGGGTTTCATCATCTTGGCCAGGCTAATCGTGAACTCCTGACCTTGTGATCCACCCACCTCCGCCTCCCAAAGTGCTGGGATTACAGGCATGAGCCAGCACACCTGGCCTCTTTTCTTCTTTTTTAGGTCTCACCCTGTTGCCCAGGCTGCAGTGCAGTGGTGGGATCTCGGCTCACTGCAACCTCTGCCTCCCACATTCAAGCAATTCTCATGCCTCAGCCTCCCAAGTAGCTAGGATGACAGGTGCCTGCCACCACGTCCAGCTAATTTCTGTATTTTTAGTAGAAACGAGGTTTCACCGTGCTGACCAGGCTGATCTCCAACCCTTGACTTCAAGTGATCTACCCACCTCGGCCTCCCAAAGTGCTGGAATTACAGGTTTGAACCACCATGCTTGACCCCTTGAAGCCAAACTATTGTGGAAAAGAATGAGCATATGCACGTGGAGATTGACAAATTCCTCAAATACCAATCAGTGGACACAGATCAGCCATCCCCACAAGTGCTTTGAAGGATACAGGATTAATTTTACAGTCAGTGCACACCAGAGCAACTTGGGGAGCTTGTGTAAAAATGCAGATGGGGTGCAGTGGCTCAGGACTTTTAATCACAGCACGCTGGGAGGCTGAGGTGGAAAGACTGTTTGAGCCAAAGCATCCAAGACTAGCCTGGGCAACATAGCGAGAACTCTGAACAGACAATCCGAAAAAGCTGGTGGTCTTGAGAACAAGTAGTCAACATACTATACTGATGAATTAAGACAAACATCATTCTTCAATTATGAACACTTTATTCTAAAAACTTGTTAAATAAAATGAATTCCGGTAATACCCATAGATATGCAGATATACAGATATAGATATAGATATAGATATAGATATAGATATAGATATAGATACAGAGAGAGATATATATGTATTTTTTTAACAAATGTAGTCTGGAAAGTCTTAATGGTCATAGTTGAATAGACATGAACATTGGAAACCTAAATGTTACTGTTGATGTAAATTAGAGATAAGATCTAGGTGCTTCAGTTAGTAAAAATGTATAATGACTCGAACATTTACTATGAGCAAAGTGCCATACTAAGTATTTTAAAAAGCTGCAAAATAATATGGAAGTCAATCTTCACGGTAAGAGCTTTAATCCAGTTGAGAGCCAAAAACATCACACCGGAAGAAGCTTAGTAACAATCACACCTCACACAAATGAAGCTGTATTCAATTTCCTCTGTAAAGAATATTGCAGACACAATGAGTTACCTTCTCACCTCCTTGGACTGATGACTGTGTCTCTTTCATCTTTTTATCCATGGTTCCTGATGCCAGGTGCTATGAATACTGTGTTATATAAATTGAATCCAATAGTAATATTTTCACAAGTTGAAAACGTTTTAAAATGTGGCTGGATATTCTTTAAAGTCTCTTTTGCTAGTTTATTCATTCAACAAACAGCATTTCCTACTAGACACTATGTCTATAATAATTTAAGACAATATAAAGATCAATCATTAATTATATTCCCTAAGTAAGCTTATTTCACACCCTGGAATCCATATCATTAGAGTATGTGCACAGGAAATAACTATAAAAACATAAACTTACTATTAGTATGTGAAAATATTTGGGAATTTTTAAAAATTCTTGTTTACATTTCTTAAAACATACTTGAAATATGTGCCTAGAGTGATCCTGTTAACCACAGACACACAGAGCACATGAGGCAATCCTATGTTTTGTATCTGTGCACAAATAGCTTTAGGACAGAATTTAAATGTGCCAAAACCCAAAGTTCTTCCAGATGTATGCTTTCACTGATTTCTGGAAAATTGCTTCACAGTACCCTCTCAAAGTACATAGACCACATTATAAAATCCAGAGGCCACTATGCACTTTTACAAAATCCATTGCGTTGACTCATGCTGTCATTTGTCAGTGAAATGATGTTGTAAATATTCTCTCATCTTTCTATGCTGCCTGGCTTAGACTTATTATAGAGTTTTCCGAATTCCTACCCTCATTAATGACTCTTTTTCTAAAACTGGAGAAATGCTCACTTAACCAAACGTTTAAAAATATTATTTTTTCCTCCAGTGAGTTTTAATCTTTTGAATTAAATGATGTTTATCAGGAAAACCCTTCTTAGTGCATGCCTACTATGAATATTTATTCTTTTTTTTTTTTTTGTTTTTACATCAATGAAAATAGTTTGAACTTCAGCATTCTTTTGTGTTTTACTTTGTGTGTGTGTGTGTTTTGCTGAAGCCTGATTTGGAGTGTACTTGGGAGAATGTGACTCCTCTAAGTAGAATCATCACTTTCATGGAGAATTGGGCAAAAGGATGTCACTTTTTCTTCCTCTTCAAGGCAGAATCTCAGTATTAGTTTTCAATAATGCATAACAAATTAGTACAAACCTAGCAACTTAAAACAACACATACTTCTTATCTCACAGTATCAGAGGGTCAGGATTTCAGTTGTAACTTAGCTGGGTCCTCCACTCAGGGGACCCGGGGCTACAATCAAGGTATTGGCTGGGCTCTGTTTTCATTTGGAGGTTCAGATGGGTAAGGTCTGCTTTCAGACTCATTCTGTTTGTTGGCAGGAATCATTTTTTTGCAGTTGTAGGACTGATGACTTTGAACTCTTACTGGCTACTAGCTGAAGGCCTCCTTTAAGATCTAAAGGCCACCCATAGTCCCTGCAGTTCACAATGTGGCAATTTGCTTCTTTCAAGCACAGCAGGAGGGTCTCCCTATGCATCTGCTAGCAAGACAGGGGTGTGTGTGTGTGTGTGTGTGTGTGTGTGTGTGTGTGTATGTGTGTGTAATAACAGTGGGATTGATATCCTATCCCCTTTGACATATTCTTGGTCAGATTGCTGGGAGGTCACCTTAGGGTCTGTCTGCCACAATCCCATTAGAACTGAAAAATACTTAGACAGTGACTTAGAGTTAGATAAAGTTATTTTTATCACTTTTCTGGAGTCTAGTTACCTTAAAGAAAGTTTGTAATTCTCTAAACAAATCTATTTTTGTTCTCCTGTTAAAAAAAATAGGAGCCATATAGCAATTCTTGAGCAAGGCCTGGGGAAGCTGCAGGACCCAGAAGGGTAAAGAAGGTTAAGTAGGAGAGAGAACTACTGACCCAAGCACATTGAAGAGGTCAAAATTCCAAAAATCTAGGTATCACTGGTTGTTGGTTTGTGTTTACCTGTTTTGTGATTTATTTTGCTTTGATTTTTCACAAGTATTGGAAACTATATGTGTTTCATCTGTCTTTCCATTCAAAGTGTGCTATTATCACCAACTTCAAAGTTCATACAACTACCATGGATATCCTTTAGCACAACACCTAAATCCTCTGAAGAGGTAAGCCTGCTTTTGGCTTCAGAAATTGAACACAGGAATGTAGTTTACCATATGTCTGAAACTTTTAAAGTACCTTTTTTCCAAGAAAAATGTGGATTATATGCAACAAACAGAATTTTCTGGTCTCAGAACAGGAAAAATAAAGAACCTTAAGTATTATTTTAAGTACTTTGTTTGCTAGTAGTGTTTGTGGTGAATGAAAAATTGATCCTTAATTGTGTGGGAAACAGAGAAGTGATCTGCATGGCAATGGCCAAGTACAGACTTCAGAGACTTCGCAGTTTTGAAACTGATATTTATGAACATCTGCTTTTTCCCCGTAAATTTTAATATGGATTGTATCCTTTGAAACTCACAAAACTCCCAGGTGCTTCTTCAGTCTTTATCTTGGAAAACACACTTTTAAAAGAAAGTCTTCTTTTTTCCATTGAACATATTCAAAATCATTTTTGCCAAAACAATATTCCTAGATATACAGCACCTATTGGAATGCCTGCGATATGGTATTAAAGGTTAGCAACCCAAAATGTTGCAATCACCATGTCAAACCTCCAAAATGTCCACCCCCAGAACGCAAGCCATAATAGTCTTAATAGAGGATGCTGGAAAGTATCCATTTCTAGGCCCAGGGCACGCCTTTTGTTATTACACCAATATTTGTTTAGTGCTTGCTATGTAATAGGCACTTTTAGGTGACAAGTTTATAGCAGCCAACACAACAGACAAAATATCTGTCCTCATTGTGTTTATGTTCCAGGGAGTGTAAATGTTCTCTTTAAAAATTCCCTTTAACTTTTTGTAATATCCTTTATATAGTTCGTTAGTAAAAAAGCTTTGTGCTGGGTCTACAAACCAATGCTAATCCATTAATGAAGCTGAACTGGATTCTGGGGGTATTGTGAAAAAAAAATAGACATGTTTCTGTTCTCAGTGAACTAATAGTTGGACATACTTCTCACCTCTGTCAAAAAATTTAGAACTGAGAATTAGGAGCTTTGGGATGCAATCCGGGTAGCCATTTGCTCATTCTCTATTTAGATCCCTTATAAGCAGTGCAAACAGTGCCTACGCCCCTCAGCCTTGAAAATTCTAAGAACCGTTCCTATACAGAGAGAAAATAAGAGTATGTAGGCTAAAGGAAAGGAAACAAAATCACAGCTCAACAGAGCACAAACATGTCAATTGACTGGGTACATGCAAGGCCAACAAGAACATTAAGTCCCTCTTAGGAGGAGGAGCCTTTTAAGAATGCAGTTTCTGGTCATCCTATACCAAAGGATACAAGTCATTTACATAATAGGAAAGCCTCAGGAGGACAGTAGAGCTATTTAATTTGGTTAGGCTAATAGTTTTCCATCCATTTGCAGTCTAACCGAACCTCTCTCCCCTGCCTCTTAAAGAGGAACGCATTGGCATGGTGCCACGGGGCACATAAAACATGTGCAGTCTTCTTGGAGTGTCAATTCTACTCAACCATTTGGAGGAAAAGAGTTAATTAATTTACTGATAAATAATGTAATGCATTATCTTCCATTAAAACCAATGCAGGCCAGGCATGGTGGCTCATGCCTGCAATCCCAGCCCTTTGGGAGGCCAAGGAAGGTGGATCACTTGAGTCCAGGAGTTGGAGACCAGCCTGGCTAACATGGCAGCACCCCGTCTCTACTAAATATACAAAAATTAGCCAGATGTGGTGGCAGGCACCAGTAAACCCAGCTGTTCAGGACGCTGACACACGAGAATCACTTGAACCCAGGAGGTGAAGGTTGCAGTGAGCCAAGATCGCACCACTGCACTCCAACCTGGGCAACAGAGTGAGATTTTATATCAAAAAAAGAGATAAAAGTAAAAATTAAAAAAAATTAATGCAGCTTATATTATGTAATAGAATGCAAAATTTGCATATACTTTTAGGATAAAGCATAAGAACTAAACAGTGCTGGAGCCAAGGGCTGAGGGATTAAGCCCCACCCCATATTTTCCATCAGCCCCTGTAAAGTCAACATAATAAATATAATATGTATATATGTGTGTGTATATATATATATATATATA
>NW_016813201.1:55509-92599 GCF_001698545.2 Rhinopithecus bieti
TTTTTTGAGACAGGGTCTCACTCTGTCACCAGGCTGGAGTACAGTGGTGCAATCTTGCCTCACTGCAACTCCCACCTCACAGGCTCAAGTGATCCTGTCACCTCAACCACCTGAGTAGCTGGGACCACAGACATGTACCACCATGCCTGGCCAATGTTTTTGTATTTTTGGTAGAGACAAGGTTTCGCCATGTTGCCCAGGCTAGTCTTGAACTCTTGAGTTTAGGCAATCTGCCTTCCTCTGCCTCCCAGAGTGCTGGGATTATAGGCATGAGCCACCACGCCTGGCCAATAATATTTTTTGATATGGATAATTCGTTCTCAATTTTGTATAAAATGTAAATCCCCCAGCAGCATGTCTTCCAACCACATTGCCACTTGGATATCCCTTCTTTTTAGAAAATCTGGAGCCACTGCTAGATGCAAGAAAATTCTGGGCCATTTCAGGCTCTGACACCTCAAACCCTGACGCTCAGCCCTGGGGCCTGTGCTCACTCTCACTGCATTTATGAATACTCTCATGGAAAAGTTTAGCTGAATGCATTTTTTAAGGTCAGCCAAGAGAAATTTTTTTCAATGCTGCCTCTTAGTCCTTAGTACTGAGATTGAACATTGATCATCCTGATCCACATCCCCTTCTCCCAGTCTCAGAATGTTAGGTAGCAGGCAGAGCAGCTTATGTTCTTTGTGCTTTGTGTTCCTGACACAGGATCTGGACCAGGTACAGCTCCATCTGGAAGAAGTGAGGTTCTTCGATGTGTTTGGCTTCAGTGAAACAGCAGGAGCATGGCAATGCTTCATGTGCAACAACCCTGAAAAAGCAACTGGTGAGAGACCCCTACCTGCTGCTAAGAACCATCTGTGCCCCGATTTACAGGGATCTGTCAGCTTCATTGTTCTAGGTGGCCTTCCTCTTGCATAAACATCCCCAGTTGTAATAATGCGCAGAGTCATGTCCCTGCTTTGTGCTGAGAAAGGCATCTCACCAAAGTGGTCATAGGATAAAAGGAAAACTTTGGGAGGCAGAGAAGCAATTCCTCACCTATCTGTGGTTATGAAGGAAGCAGTATCAGCCGTTTTGCCCTGAAAGTATTCATTTCATCCAGATGACCCTGAGGGTTAGAGAGAAAAAAGTGTTCTGTCAAGGTGTGTTCCTTGAGGAAATGAGACCACACTAAATGAGTGAATCAGCACACAGACCACGTTTTCTCATTTAATCCCTAATACTGTTGCTTGATGATTAAACTGTGTAAAAAGTGAAGCATTGAAATAGTAAGAAACTGTCTGAGAAATAACCTCATAGCTGGTTATTCATTTTCCACTTCCTTTCTGCTGCTCAAGGTATTTGGTCTACTGACCTTGCCTAAAAATAATTGTTAGCAAATACAAGTCATACCCTATGCTAAACATATCAGATACCTTATCTCATTTAATCAGTCCTTGCAATACTCTTATGAGGAAAATACTGATATTATCTCTGCTTTACTGATGAGGAAACTGAGGCACAGAGAGGTGTGGTAACTGCCCAAGGTCATAAAGATTAATTAACAGCAGCAGAATTTGAACACAGCCTGACTCTGGAACCCATGCTCTTAACCATTTCACCATTCTGCCTCCCAGTTACACTTGGCTCAATCCAACCAGTGGAAACAGGTTGCTAATAAGCCTATGTCCAAAAAGTTATGCTGTCATTGGAAGTGAAATATTTCATCACTAGTGTGCCCTTTGAGAGGAGAGAGCTCTCAGTGCTGACACAGCTCAGAAACTGCATTTTGGACGACAAGAGCAGTGTTAAAAAGACTGTTGAACACAAAGCCACTTTGTAGATGAGCCATCCTCTAGACAGCCATTGATTATACCACCTGTACCTGGTCCTTTAATTTTAGGATTTTATGCATCTTCAAGATTACCCATTGTGGCAAGTCTGTCCTCTTGTTAACTGCCAGGATGTTGAGGCTGAATCAAAAAAGTATGTTTATTTAGCCAGATGGAGATGTGTAGGGCTCTCAGAGAAGTACCAATTAAAATGTATTACCCCAAGGAAAAGATGCGGATGGCAGAAGCTGGCAGTTAGGACGCCAGGTTTTGTGAAGCACAGATTGTTGGCTGATTACAAAGTCTGGATTGAGCCAACGCCAGAGTGAACACCCCAATTTTTTAAAAGTTAATTCAAACAAATAAGGAATTGGGGAATTGACTGTCTCCATTATAAAACTTTCTAATTAGACCTTATTTTATATATGAAAAAGATAGAGCATAAAAGAAACCTTATTTGAGAGCTAGTAAAATAACGTACTTACCTTAGGTAGCTCCGAGAGGCCCTGAAGAGTTTTCACTCCGAGTAAGCTGAGTCCTTAGTTCAATAAATATTTAATCATATCTGGCCAAGGGAGGCCTCAGAAAAGGGGCTGAAAGTTAAAAAACACAAAGTGTTCCTTTAATATATGTTTTCTCAAATTCACTGCCATGCTCTTGAAATGAACGTTCTGCACATTCACTCTTTCTTATTTGTGTTCCTCACAGTTAAATATGGACTGAGAACATATAGCAATAAAAATTCAAACAAGGCCAAATGTTTTATAGCACAACATATTGAATCAAAATGTTTGGCCCTGAAAACTTCAGTGGGTTTGGATTTCTTTGCTCATTTCCTTTTGCTACATGAAAGAGGATTTGAGTTTGAGAAAAGTCCTATTTTAAACTGTTTTCCTTTTTCCACCAAAACCCTTGACTCCCTGGGTAGTTTATATAGGTTGTTGATTTCATCTTCTTTTTTATATAAGCACTTAAATTATATATTTAATCTAAGTGAAAGGTCTAACATAATACTGTTGCCAAATATATTTCTCATGGAGACGGTATTTGCATTCAAGTTCTGCTTAAATTCAAAGTTTAAAGACGAAACATAGCAACAAATACTTTATTGGTCATGCACAGCTAGTGTATTACTTGCATCCAATTTTTCATTTATGCAATGCATGTTTGTTGCATTAGTTGAGTGTCTTCTACAG
The DNA here is from genome assembly GCF_001698545.2 of Rhinopithecus bieti. Taxonomy (NCBI): domain Eukaryota; kingdom Metazoa; phylum Chordata; class Mammalia; order Primates; family Cercopithecidae; genus Rhinopithecus; species Rhinopithecus bieti. Next base: position 58,520 of record NW_016813201.1, read on the forward strand.
GCTGACCCTTGGGATAGAAATATGAATAAGATACAATGTCTCTGCTCTAAAAGAAATTCATAATCCAGTTAGGGCCAAAAGGTATATTCAAAAAAAATCTAGCATTCTTCTTTTATGTTTTTGGCATGCTGTATTTGTTGAGTGAGTGAATGAATGAATGAATAATATTTTTAAAAGGCAATGTCAAATATTCCTTGAATGTTAAAATGTAATGTTTCAAGATTGTGATTATAAGCTAACGATATCAAATTCATCACTATACCATACCCAATGCATTCTGAACCTGGTAAATGGAGATTGGGGCTGTTTCTCCCTAAGAGAAGTCGCCACTTGTAAAGCCTTGATCCACTTACCTTCCTGTCTTAGCACCTAGAATGTACTATGCCCTACTGAGTACTATGTACTGGTCTGAGTTTCATCAACACCCACACAGGGGCCAGATGCCCTATCAGCCTCAGGGAGAAGGGGTCCAAAGAAGTAGAATTGAAGTCCAGAACAAAAGGCCAAAGAAACTGGGTTTTTGATATTTTTTAAAAGAATTGACAGATGATACAATAATTGTTTTCAAGTATTCACGTTTCAATATTTTTTAATGCTGTCCAGCATCTCCATGAGGAACAAAACATGAGACAATTAGAGAATTTCAGTTAGACATTAGGAAAGACATCAAGAAATATGTAATACTTCTTAGTAGTGTGTAGACTCAGCCAGAGAAATCCTTCAGAAATTGACAGTATCTCAGCTTACTGACATGGTCAACTCACATACATTCCCGTCTTCAAGTAAAAGTCTCATCACCATCCTCCCACCAACTTCACCATCAACACACAGAAATTCACAGGAGTTTAATATCTGGTGATCAATAAAATATTTTTATTCAACAAAGTACAGATAGTCAGAGGAAAGTAAATGCTAAACTAATGTAGAGGCCCTGACATGATGATAATTGTTAGTATTCATCATTCTAATGATATGCTAAGTTTGCATGCATTTTTCTCATTTTCTTACCATCATTGACTTCATTTTACAGATCAGAAAACTGAAACGCAGAGAGATTAAGTAATTTTCCCCAGGTCACACAGCTTCTCAGTGATGGAACCAGTATTTTAATCCAGACAGGACAATTCCAGAACCTGACTTTTTAACCTATAGGGAAAATTCAAGTTAAGGACACAAAATATTGGAAATTCCAAGAGCAATCATTCAGTAGTGTTATAATATATTATACAGACCCAGAGACAAGTTTAATTTTTTAGAAGTGATCTACTTCCTCGATGACTTTCTCTACTTAAAGAAGAACAGAGACTTTGGTATGATAATGTGTGAGAAATTATTACTTGCAGGAAATGATTACAATAGAATCTATTTCTTATACTTCCAACTGCTGAATCAGTTTCTGATAATCATTTTATAAAAGTTCAGAGTGGAAGATTAGAAAATCTCTGAAATAACTCAGTAATCCTGAGAGACTTGCCTGGTGGTGTTTATTGCAGATCTCGTTATTCCACATGAATGAGAGAATGGAGATTGAGCAAGTAGATTAAACAGAACAGAACCTATTTCTGGAAAACCAAGCTAATCTTCTTTATCAGTTGCCCTTGTGTCTTGGAATTGCACAGTGTATGTTGACAGTAAGAGTTAGTCAGCTGGTCTGTCCTGGAACATATCTGGCTTTCTCTTCAGTCACATTTTTTTAAAGTAGGAGGAAGAACTGGGTCATGACTTTCACTCATTTCGCGAGACACATGGGATGCCTTTGTTCTTACATCCTACAAAAAACAACTTAGAGTTTTGGCACTCCTGTCCTCCTTGATAAATCTAAGCAGCCCCATGTGATTAGTCTCTTAGTCACTAGACATTTAGAGTTTGAATGTGATCGTCAGTAGAAGGTCTTCTTGGGTTCTAAAAGAAAATGGAACAATTTTTTCAAACAACTTTCTATCATGATTCATCTTTAGAACTTGATTTCAAAAAGTTGTGTTATAAGAACATACTGTCAGGCTGAGTGCAGGGGCACGTGCCTGTCACGTCCCAGCTACTCAGGAGAGAGTGGTGGGAGGATTGCCTAAGGTCAGGAGTTTGAAGCTGTAGTGCACCATGATCAAGCCTGCGAATAGCCAATGCACTCCAGCCTGGACAACATAGCATAGACCCTGTCTCTAAATCTAAACTAACTAACTAAATAAATATAAATTTTAAAGAGAATGTGCTATTTATTGTATTATATTATATTATTAATACATGGGCAAATAGAGATGGTTTCAAAATGCCTCCTCTGTCAGGAGAGTTTTTTCAGACAGCCAAAGGAACTGGTTACAGCAGTTGTGGGTCTGCTTTGAGGGGCACCCTTCATGTGAGCTACATGTTTTTTTCCACTCTAGATGCCAATGTGAAAATGAACTAAATGACATCTGAGAGGACCTAGCCCATAAGGCTACCAATAGCCTTGTGAGTCTATGAATATGAAGCTTTTCCATTAAATTTCAATGTCAACTTTCATAGAACTTTAAAAGTAATAAAAGAAAACTCAATTTTGGCCAGGCACAGTGGCTCATGCCTGTAATCCCAGCACTTTGGGAGGCTGAAGTGGGCAGATCACAAGGTCAGGAAATTGAGACCATCCTGGCCAACATGGTGAAACCTTGTCTCTACTAAAAATACAAAAATTAGCTGGACGTGGTGGCATGTGCCTGTAATCCCAGCTATTCTGGAGGCTGAGTCAGGAGAATCACTTGAATCCAGGAGTTAGAAGTTGCAGTGAGCCAAGATCGCGCCACTGCACTCCAGCCTGGTGGCAGAGCGAGACTCCATCTCAAAAAAAAAAAAAGAAAGAAAGAAAGAAAATCCAATTTTGATGTATGTGGTGGCTAGCATTGTAGTATGATGTCTTTTCTCCTACCACATGTGTTAGAGCACTATCCTATGTGCTAAGTGTTGGTAGAGCACCCAAAGCAACAGAATGCTTTTTATACAATAACTTCACATTTTCACATTTGTATACTGGGACTACTGAGTATATATTGATTATGTAAAATTGAACCTGAGCTTTTTGTTCAGAGCTACTTTGCAATACTCAATGACAAAATAAAAACACAGTTACAAACTCAGATAATTTTTATCCTGAAATCTTCCTTTTCTCCCTTTCCCCATCTTCCATCTTCCTATTTTATGCCTCTGTGGCATGAACATTCTTCTCTCCCTCTTAAACCTCTCCACGCACTCTCATTTCTCTCTCCCGCTTTCTCTTTCTGTCTCTCTCGCTCACACACACACACACAGACACACACACACACACACATATGCACACGCACCTACATACCAACCCTAAGCAGAATTAATTTCTCTCCCTCTGTCCTTTCCATCCTCTGCCCACACTTCTGTATTGAACTTGGCATGTGGCCATCAGTCTTTCCCTCTGGACAGTAAACTACAAGAAGAGCCATGGATTATACCTCATCTTTGTACATCTTAACCAGTGCCTGGTACATTATATTGTTTAATAAGCATTTGGCAAATAGACGAGTGATTGAGCAATTTGTTAATCACTTAAGTGATAGAATACCCATGGGAAAAAACTGAATTTGTTTTGAAATGCAACTTGAAAATCTAACTTTTAAAAATCTAACTCTTTCTCAAAATTAAAAACAACTAACGGAACTGAAACCTGTAAATAGCATCTCTTGAAAAATTAGCTTTTCATGAGAAGAAAACATTGCTGTATACAAGGTTTCAACATGTTGTGGAAACTGAATTTTAGTATTATGCTAAAATGTTACAATATACACATAGGCAAAGAGCTCATAGTAAACATGCTAATAAATTGTGAATCTTGAAGAGAAACAAGCTAAGATCAGTAACCTAACACTGCTCTGGGATTAACTTCTATTTTTCATCCAGCATCACTTTCCTACTCCTCTGCCTTTCCATATTGGGTCAACAATCTTGTCTTGATATAGAGGAAAAGTCTCAGATAGGCCTTATACTTGCAACAAAGCATCAGTCATTCTGTGATTATCACTAGCAAATCACTATGCAGAGTAATGTGTCCTTTTCCACATAGAGGGCAAGCTGGGTCAAGCCAATATATAGATGAGGAGAAGCTTTGGAGAGGCAGACTAATGTGGGTACATTAGTTTCATCATCATACAAGCATAAGATGACATTGATTTCAAGAGTTTTGTGTAGTTTTTAAAATAAAATACTTGGTATATTTTAAAAGAGCTCTAGCCATCATATTGCAGAGTAATCCTTTTTTTTATTGACCTATATAAGTACACTAAGAATGAAATTTGTTTATCAGCCACAGACACACCTATTTAATAGAAATATCGGTACTATGCTGGTCTTTTTTTAATTTTTTTGAAACAGAGTCTTGCTCTGTCACCAGGCTGGAGTACCGTGGCACAGTCTCTGCTCACTGCTACCTCTGCCTCCCGGGTTCAAGCGATTCTCCTGCCTCAGCCTCCAGAGTAGCTGGGACTACAGACATGCACCACCATACCCAGCTAATTTTCGTATTTTTAGTAGAGACAAGGTTTCACCATGTTGGTCAGGATGGTCTCAATCTCTTGACCTCGTGATCCACCCACCTCGGCCTCCCAAAATGCTGGAATTACAGTTGTGAGCCACCGCGCCTGGCTGACATACTGGTACTTTTTAGTAGCCACAGAGAATAAAGTCATCAAAGGATGGTCATATTTTGCCTTGGATTTCTCCCTACAATTGGTTTTGCAGTTTTACTCTTTCGTATATCAAATAACCTATTACTGTCATCTACCATAAAGATACTGATTATTTCCTATAAGTTTTTGAGCAACATAAGAATCACCTGTGGACCTTGTTTACCATGTAAGGCTTCTCACCCTATCCCAAAATTTTGATTCAGTGGGTTTAGGGTGGTTCCTGGAAATGTGCATTTTAACAAGCTGGCAGATAATTCTGATATAGGTGGTTCTCACAACACAGTTCAGGAAACATAGCCATAAACGCTTACAACACCGTGTTTCTGAAGCTTTTTTGCATCAGTACATCAGTAATTGGTCAAAGAAGCATATGTTTTGATGGGTATGAAATTACTTAGAAAGGAAACCATTCAGTCACATGTGGCAGTGCCCTCAAAGGGCTGCTGTCAAACTTAGTTTGTCTGTCCAATTTTGGTCCCCACAGTATTGTGTAGGATGTTCCAAAATCAGTGAGGATCATGCCTCCTGGTTTATTCACTGCCAGTAGAGAAATATTGCACTCTCAAATGCTGCCTGGAGATTCACAAGAAACATGCCATTTGTTATGATGCTTAGCAATTTCAAAAACCACAGACACTCAGTCTACTAAATGTGGCTCCTACAACCCCTTCATTTAATGCTTCTAGCCCTCTTTATGCATATCCTCTGGAATTATAGTTTGCTTTTTTAGAACTGACATACACACCAAAGAAAAAAAATCAGTAAAACCATAGGAGAAGATTGAAGTAAATTTGAAACTTTAAATACATACAAAGAAATTCCCCGTACACTGTATGGGAGTCATAATTCCCAGGAGCAGTGTTTTCAAGGAGGATAAAATGACATACTACATTTTTTCTCAGTTCTTACTTAAAAACTAAGAATTTGGGGTTGATTTATATATCAATATCTATATATCTATATATTGATGTTTATCTATATGTCAATCATTATATATATATACATATATATATATTATTTTTTTTTTTTTTCTAAACGGAGTCTCGCTGTGTTGCCAGGCTGGTGTGCAGTGGCACGATTTTGGCTCACTGCAAGGTTCAAGCAATTTTCCTGCATCAGCCGCCACGCCTGGCTAATTTTTTGTATTTTAGCAGAGACAGAATTTCACAGTGTTGCCCAGGCTGGTCTTGAACTCCTGAGCTCAGGCAATGCACCTGCCTCAGCCTCCCAAAGTGCTGCGATTACAGGCATGAACCACCGTGCCCGGCCTGGAGTTTATTATTTTTTTCTTCCAGAATATGTTTTCTTTTGAAGGCATTTATCTTTAACAATCAGAAAAGAGTATCTAGAAATTCAAATATCACAAATTAAACTCATGACAGTCTCAAATATGAGTTATTTATGCACAATGCAATACTTTAAAGACAAAACTGGCATAAGCCAAAAAGCACACAGTATGAGTAATTTCTGAGTCTGGATGAAAGTCAGTGTGCCATATGAACAGTAGTTATGTGGAGGTTATTGTCTATCGTCATTCCTTCAAAACTGTCACAAGAACAAGCAGAAACAAGCAGAAAGTCTAGGAAGAGAAGGAAGCAACCACAGATAACAGGAAATTCACCCAATGCACCTCAGTCTATTATTGGTTTGGCTTGTAAATGGCAGTTTCAATGAATACATAGATGAGTTACTCAAAAACAGAAGAGGGCCAGGTGCAGTGGCTCATGCTTATAATCCCAACACTATGGGAGGCAGAAATGGGAGGATCACTTGAGGTCAAAAGTTCAAGACCAGCCTGGGCAGCATAGTAAGACCCCATCTCTACAAAAAAATTTAAAAGTTATCCAGGTGTGATGGTGTGCACCTGTAGTCCTAGCCACTTGGAAGGCTGAGACAGAAGAGTAGCTTGATCCCAGGAGTTCAAGGTTCCAGTAAACTATGATCAAGCCACTGTATTCCAGCCTGAGCAACAAAGGAGACCCTGTCTTTAAAACACACACACATGCAAAGAGAGAGAGAGACAGAGAGAGTTCACCTTCCATTTGAGACACTTTGAATTGCCTTTCATACTTCCATTTTTATTAAAGGTCCAAGTTCAAAGACTGCAGGAGTCCCTCTCTTACTCTGAATTCTCTTACTATTCCTCACACTTTCATATAGGCCATTAGGACATGGTATTTCTTTTTTTTTTTTTTTTTTTTTTTGTTTTTTTTTTTTTTTTCCCTGGACGGAGTCTTCGCCTCTGATCGGCCGGCTGGGTGCAGTGGCGATCTCAGCTCACTGCAAGTTCCACTCCGGGTTTACGGGGCCATTTCCTTTTACGCCTCGCCTCCGAGTTAGCTGGGGACTACAGTGATGCCACCTCGGGCTAGGCCTAGTTTTTTTTTTTTGTATTTTTTTAGAGAGACGGCGTTCACCATGTTAGGCCGGGATGCGTCTCGATTCTCCTGAGCTCGTGTCTCCTGTCCGGACCTCCAAAGTGTTGGCTTACAGCTTGAGCCACGCACCCGGGGCCAGGGATTTCCGAAACCACCTGTTCATCACAATAAAAGGATTATTATGATTTACATTGATCCATGATGTCAGTCATGATGACAGTAGCTACTATTTGTTGATCCGTTATTGTGACCAGGTCTCAGCTAAGCAAGACCACTGTCAACTGTTGTGGCACTTTTATGTGGCTTCATTTATGGTGCATGTAATACTCTCGGGGATGCATGGCTTGACTAGAAAACCCCCACAGCCATTTGTGTTGTGTTAAGTATAACTCTAGGGAGTAGGAAAGGGAAGCTCAGTGACATCAAATAGCTTGTCCTGGATCAGTCAGCTGGTAAGTGGCAGATTCTGGACTTCAACTGAGGTCTGCCTCTAAAGACAATGCTCTTACTGTATAAACCATAGGCCTACACTAGACAAAGTCATTGGTACAGTCTCATGTGATCTATTATAATAAAGAGTAAACATGGCATTCAGCACACTGGTTAAATAAATTATAATTGGTTAAAGACATTCAGAATTGCAATAAATCTTAAAACAAGATAGAGAGTGAATTATTGAACTCTTGTGCTCTTGAAATAAAAGAGGTCTATGACTACACAAGGTTTTTTTCATTATGTCACATTACAAAGCATTACATTCCACTCTGCATGGTGCCCAAGGCTCTTTAGGATTGGTCTCTCTGATTCTCACACCTCATCTCTTGCCTCTTCTGTCCCACCCTGCTCCCTCCCAGAATGAGTTACAGTTCCCAGAATACATTTTATGCCTCCCTTCCTCAGCTTTGGTCCTTTGCTATAAACTTTTTTCTTTATTATTTCTTTTTTTGACTCAATGACCTTCCTCCCTTTGTCTTCATAGCTGCAACTTGTCCCTGAGAATTCAGCCCATACAGCATCTACTCTAGGAAACTTTTCTGCTTTGTATGCTCCAGTTTAGAATAAGTGTCTCTCGGTGTGGTCCAGTTAGACCCTGTGCACGGATCTAGCCTGGTACTTATCCCACTCTGTACTCACTTGCTTACTGCATTTCTCTGCATCTCAATGATTTGAGACTGTCATATTTGTGTTTATATCCCCTTTACCTGGCACGTGCCTAGTGCGTGGTAACCATAAAGGCATTTTGAATAGAAGAATGGGAGAATCAATGAATAGCAAAGGGTGTTAATAAAAAGTGGAACTCAGTCTTCCATGACAAGAATAACATGAATGCTAAATTCTCTTATTAACTGAGAAGAAACCACTGGACGCATCTCATTCATTTCTAGTCAATTCCACCACCAGGACATAAAAGGATTTTTCTCTATTCTTTGGACCCTTTAGGAGTTTTCCCCCTTTAATGCCTTTCTACCCTTCCTCCATAATAAGGCAATTACCACCATGTCTGTAGTACAAACTACCTGCACATTGGCAAGTTGTAGGCATAAATACTTTGGTCTAGTCAAAACAAAAGCAGATCTGTCAAGAAGAAAGGTCATGGCAAGTGTTTTGGGATGCTTGAGGCATTTTGCTTGTTGTCTTTCTAAAGGGCCAAAGAATGACAACATCTGCTTATTATGAGAGTGTTTTGAGAAAGCTAGAAAAAGTTTTAGCAGAAAAACACCCAGGGCTGGGCACAGGGGCTCATGCCTGTAATTCTAGTACTTTGGGAAGTTGAGATGGGCAGACTGCTTGAGCCCAGGAGTTTGAGGACCATGGGCGACATGGCCAAACCCCATTTCTACAAAATAAAATTTTAAAACCAGCCAGGCCGGGCACGGTGGCTCAAGCCTGTAATCCCAGCACTTTGGGAGGCCGAGACGGGCGGATCACGAGGTCAGGAGATCGAGACCATCCTGGCTAACACGGTGAAACCCCGTCTCTATCAAAAAATACAAAAAACTAGCCAGGCAAGGTGGCGGGTGCCTGTAGTCCCAGCTACTCGGGAGGCTGAGGCAGGAGAATGGTGTAAACCCGGGAGGCGGAGCTTGCAGTGAGCTGAGATCTGGCCACTGCACTCCAGCCTGGGCAGCAGAGCAAGACTCCGTCTCAAAAAAATAAAAATAAATAAATAAAATAAAAAATAAAAACAGCCAGATGTGGTGACACGTGCCTGTGGTCCCAGCTACTAGGGAGTCCAAGGTGGGAAAATCGCTTGAGCCCAGGACGTGGAGGCTGCAGTGAGCCATGATTGTGTCACTGCACGCACTCCAGCTTGGGTGGACGACTTGGACCCTGAATAAAAAGAAGGGGAGAAAAGAAAGATGGAGAGAGAGAGGAAAGAAAAAGAAAGAAGAAGGAAAGGAAGGAAGGAAGGAAGGAAGGAAGGAAGAAGAGGAAGGGAAGAAGGAGGGAGGAGGAGGATGAGGAGGAGGGAGGGAGGGAGGTGAGGGAGGGAAGGAAGGAAGGAGAGGAAGAAGGAAAGAAGAAAGAATGAAAAGAAGAAAGAAAGAAAGAAGAAAGAAAGAAGAAAGAAAGAAAGAAAAAGAAGAAAGAAGAAAGAGAGAGAAAAGGAGAGAGAAAAAAGAAAGAGGAGAAGGAAAGAAAGGAAGGAAGGAAGGAAAGAAGGAAGGGAGGGAGGGAGGGAGAGAGGGAGGGGAAAGAAAAGAGACAAACACACAGGAAAGCTTTACTAGAGAGTCCTTGTCCACTACGACAATGCTCCTGCTTGTTCTTCTCATCAAACAAGGGCGATTTTGTGAGAGTTTTCATGGAAAATTATTAGGCATCCACCTTATAGTCCTGATTTGGCTCCTTCTGACTTTTTCTTTCCTAATCTTAAAAAATCTTCAAAGAGCACTTATTTTGCTTCAGTTAATAATGTTAAAAAGACTGCATCGACATGATTAAATTTCCAGGACCTTAGCTCTTTAATGATGGACTAAATGTCTGATATTACCACTTACCAAAGTGTCTTGAACTCGATGGAGCTTATGTTGAGAAATAGTTTCCACTTTTAATTTTTATCTTCTAATTCCATTTTTAATGAACTTTTGAAGTTCCCTCATATATCTGAACTTTGTTGAATTTGATATTATAATCTGTGCCTGATTGCTTCTGTTCTCCATCTCTCCTGCCCAGCTGCATGTTCCACAGGCTGCCATGTAGTGATTGTTTCAATAGGCTCCTTTAGCTCTGGTGTTCAGGTACCCTCCATGACTGGGGACACCTGTAAGCAGAGGGAGGGAGGAGAGTGAGGTTGAGTTATTGATTTGCTGGCTGCCTCCCTGCTGGGACACTGAGGGTCAACAGTGTCCTCTATTCCAGGCCACAGCTGTCATCAAATGGTGCTCTCCATACCGGTCTCCCACTGAGTCCTAACTGTTCTCTACCCTTTCCTCTTCAGGTGGAGGGGTGTTAGCCTGCATGGTTACTGGCCCCAGAATACCATGGCGCTTTTCCTACACCTTGCCCACTTCTAAGTAAATAATCTATTAACTCTATTAACTCTCCTCAATTGCTCAACTTGAGATGCCATCTGTTTCCTGCCAAGACCCTGCATGACACATCACTGATCCCATCTGGGGCCCATGAGGCTTCATGCCTGGGCTGGCTGGACCCTCACAGGCTCTAGGCCCCTTCTTAGTCCTTTCTAATGGGGCTTCAGAAAAACTTTCCCGTGAAGTCCACTATATGACCTCTCTGTGACTGTTACACAATCTCTTTCCTGGATCTTACACCTAGAAAGCCTTGAATTGACTTCTCCCTTCACCCCTCAGCCCATGACTGTTCGAGAGCACCTGCTTTACACACTTGTTTCTGAGTTTGTTGATTCTTCCAGCTTCTTCAGGTTCTTTTGTGTGTTTTTCCTCACACACGTACCTTGCTACCACTCTATCTGGAAAATTCTATCTGATCCTTTTCCACACTCTATCTGGAGAATTCTCTCTTCTTTATGAGGGTCCCAGCTCTCATGTCACCTTGTCTCAACTAGAAGTGGAATTTCTGCTCTTCAAATGCTGTAACACGTGGCTTATACTTCTCGGTGGCACTTGCCAAACCCTACACTGAGCAGTAGAATTTGTAAAATGCTATACCTTCCCTAGATAATAAATTAAAGTTCCCTGTGAGGGTGATTTTATAACCCCTCAGATCCAAATATAGAGCCTTACAGCTTATCTGTGCTTGAAAAAATACATATAGGGTGGATGGATGATTGATAAATGAGTAGATGAATATTCTTTATTTTTCATTCTTCCTGCTGTGGATCTTCTCAGCTCTGGGAGACCTGTTATTATTATACTTATTCATCAACTCCATGTTGAATAAGATCAACCCCTTCAAAATTCATTCTTTTTAGCAACAAATATTTTTAAGTTGGTGCAGAAAAGGGATACAATTAACATATAAACATTTGTATTAGCATTCTGAAAAACTTTTAAGTTGACAAAGACAGTAATACTTTGCGTTCCAATTGCACTACAAAATTCAATTTAATAACCCATAGCTTTTATAGCCAGTCGATATTTAAAAAAATAAACAGATCCATGTTAGTAGAGAATGTCCTAACGAAATTGTGGTGCTTTGTTTTTGGTGTTTTGTTTCGCTTTGTTTTTTTAAGAGATGGCATTTCACTCTGTCTCCCAGGCTGGAGTGCAGTGGCATGATCATAGCTCACTGCACCCTTTGACCTCTGAGGCTCAAGCGATCCCCCCACCTCTGCACCCCTCCACCCCTCTGAGTACCTGGGACTGCAGGTGCATGCCACCATGCCCAGCTAATTATTTTATTTTATATTTTTGTAGAGACAGGGTCTCGCTATGTTGCTCAGCCTGTTCACAAACTCCTGGTCTCAACTCCTGGCCTCAAATGAACCCTCTGTCTCGACCTCCCAAAGCACTGGGATTACAGGGATGAGCCACCACATTTGGCCAAATTGTAGTGCTTTAAATGAAATAATGTGTTAATTGGAAAGTGAGGACATATTTGAATATCCTCTATGTTCTACATGCAAACAAGATTATTTGAGATGATACATGATCATACCCTGATAGTATCTCTCCACATGATATTTTTTAAATGGAATATGATAATCTTAGAAAAAATGGTTTCTTGATGTAGCTGTGAAGAGGCTGTGATATCATATCTGAATCACTTGCTTCAAAGGACCTACTATGGGCAATAGACCTTTAAAATGACACATCCCCAGTCATGCATATGTTAGATATAATAGCATAAAAAAAAAAAGTCTTTTAAGATATGGGATATTAGAAAAAAATTGTTTTGTTTCTTGAAATTCTTTTTAAATTAGTTTCACAAATCCAAATTGCCTCGCTTTTACTGACTTCTCTGAAACTGACTAACACCTAAATTTGGGGCCTCACATTCAGCTACTTTAAAGTTCTGCTAACATTTCCTTCCTAAAACCTTTTCCATTGACTTTTCCCCCTAGGGCTGATTTTCACTGGGCTACGGTGAAAAGTATTTGCTTCCCGGCTTGCCTCTGAAGTCCTTCATCCTTTGTTGTTAGTAAGCCTATCATTTTGTCTTGACTGTCTCATCATAGTCATTATATCCCATTCACCCATATCTTTAAGGACTCCAACAATTTTGCCAAGTGTTCCTTGTAAACTTTGGTCATACATAACTCTTCAAGTGAAACATTTGGATCTGCCTTGAGAAAAAATCAAGTAGATAACCCTCTATGTCAAATCCGAAAGGATCCATACACTTAAATTTTACCTAAGTCAATCGTTATTTCAAATCATCTCAGATGTCATAATTATTTCAAATGTTTCTTTGAGTAAATATGAAAGACTGAGACAGGAAAAATGTATCATTATTAAATAGCATTACATTAAATCATCTTGTCATTAAAACCATGGTACCAGCCTGAGCAACATGATGAAACCCTGTCTATACAAAAAGTACAAAAAAATTAGCCAGGTGTAGTGGTGCGCACCTGTGTCCCAGCTACTCAGGAGGCTGAGGTGGGTGGATCACCTGAGCCTGGGAAGCAGAGGTTGCAGTAACCCAAAATCTCACCACTGCACTCCAGCCTGAGTGACAAAGTGACACCCTGTCTTAGGAAAAAAAAAAAATGGCAAGAAAGCAGTGATCACAAACTGTAAAGTAAAGTCTTTCCTAGAAGTGGGACTGGGGTGAGGGAGAAGCAGTGCCTTGTGCTTTGCTATTTACCTCGTGTCCTCACATAAATTTCTTTCTTTTGATTTTTGACTCCCCAGAATCCCTTTTTAAAGGGGAGGGGGGCAGCATTATTATTTTCTTTTGCTGATTAGAAAATTATAGTTTAGAAGATTCAAATCTAAATCTTCTGAGTTAATATTAAAAATCTCGAACATTATAATTAGATTTCCATGTTCTCTCACTTGAAAATATGAAAATGGGTGTTTTAAAATTTTTTAAATTAATTTCGGCTTTGGTATTTTGTTTTGTTATTTGTTTTACTTATTTTCCCCTTTTTTCCCCTCTTGGATCACCTCTTGAAACCTTCTTTCCTCATCCCAGCTAGGCTGCTGCACCCTTTATGACTCAACGGTGCACTGTTAATAGACATTTACTGAGCCTCTAGCCCAGCAGGCACTGTGTTAAGGCTGTTCCTGCTCTCAAGGAACAGGTAACCCTGGGGAGACACAGTACCCTAAGTGCTTTAACTGAAGTCTCTGTAGATGTGGTTGCACAAAGGAAACCACTATGTTTATGGAAAATTTAAATTTGTGAAGAGCATTACTAGCTTTAAGAATGCTCCATGTCAGACAATTTCTATCAAAGCAAAGCAGAACTCTGAATTTTTTTTCTTGATATTAATTGTAAGTTTATACTTCATGAGTTCCTGCTTTCCTTTGCCTCTGGTATGCTCATTAGTAGCCTTCACTAGAGCTTCTCAAAAGATTGGAGGTCTCATCACTGAGGTCTCAGATCAAATGTCACCTTGAACATCTAAGCTCTTTCCTGACCACTGAAATGCATGCATGCACAGCAAGTCCCCAAGTCACTTACTCTCTATTCTATTTTCATCATAGCCCTTATCACTATCTTACAATAGATTTGATATGTATTTTCAGTGTTTGTTTGTTTGTTTTTTGAGACGGAGTCTCACTCTGTTGCCCAGCCTGGAGTGCAGTGACATGATCTCAGCTCACTGCAACCTCCACCTCCTGGGCTCAAGTGACTCTCCTGCCTAACCTCCCAAATAGCTGGGATTACACCCAGCTAATTTTTATATTTTTGGTAGAGATGGAGTTTCACCAAGTTGGCCAGGCTTGTCTCAAACTCCTGACCTAGGTGATCCACCCACCTCAGCCTCCCAAAGTGCTAGGATTATAGGAATGAGCCACCACGCCTGGCCAGTTTTTAGCCTTAATTTGGAGTTGATAATGGAACAGCCAATTGAATAGTTATCAAAAAAAAAAATAGCCTTAATAGTACTTTGCTTATGAAAACTCTACATTTTGGCTGGGCATGGTGGCTCACACCTATAATCCCAGCACTTTGGGAGGCTGGGGCAGATGGATTACCTGAGGCCAGGAGTTTGAGACCAGCCTGGCCAACATGGTGAAACCCCATCTCTACTAAAAATACAAAAATTTAGCCGAGCATGGTGGCGATTGCCTGCAATCTCAGCTACTCAGGAGACTGAGGCAGGGGAATCACTTGAGCCTGAGAGGTGGAGGTTGCAGTGAGCTGAGATCTTGCCACTGCACTCCAGCCTGGGTGACAGAGTAGACTCTCTAAAAAAAGAAAAGAAAAGAAAACTATACATTTTATTATTTTTATCCTGAAAATGCTCTGTAAAGGTGAACAGTCCTGTGTGGCAATTATGAGACCTATATTAGAAAAAAGAAATGGTAGTGTACAAAGGGCAGGTTGTGTTCATATGGTCAAACAGGCACTGTCCAGAATTTTTCCGAAGTGATGGAACAAATTTTATTGCTTTCAAGATGCTATGAAAATTGAAGATAAATATATACAAATAAATATTGTCCTACTACAGATTGAGCTTTCCATTGTCCCCTTCTTGCCAAAATCAGATGCTTTCATCTGAATGTGAAGAGTGAATCTTATGTTGTTGGTAAAAGGAACAAAATTCTTCAGTTCAGCATCTAAACTCTGACATCGCAATGGATCTTCTAATTCTATGATCATTTGTAATCACACACACTGCTTCAATGTAAAATTAGTCCATTGAGTCAACAAGTATTTATAGACTTCCTACTATTTGCCAGGCACAATGTTAGATGCTTGGTGATTCAACAGTGAACAAAGCCAAGACCCTGCCCTTGTGGAGCTTCCAACTGAATAAGACAGAAAGATATTAATCAGATAAGCACTAATATCTATCTACAAATGATAATCCCTGATATATAAGGAACTTGCTATGCGCCATGAGAACTTACGGGGGAAAGCCACCCTCATCTGGATTTGGAGAGGGCTTTCCAAATGAAGCAACATTTAAGTTGAAATGTGAAGTGATCAGTTGTTGACTAGGTGAAGATGGGAGTACAGAGAGGGGAAAGAGAGTATTTGTGTTCCAGAGAGTGAGAACAGCATGTACAAGAGTTGGGTAAGTTTGCCTTTGCAGTTTAGTGTTATGGCTTTAGGAAACATGTCTTTTGGAGTGCTGCATTGACTTTTACTGCCAAATAGCTAAATATACTTGGGTTTATGATTATTTATAAAGCTATATTTCCAGCAGTTCATGTGTCATAAAGCATGGAAATTTGTTTTTTATTACCTAGTTACTGGCAAAATCAAAATGAAGCTTATGGCATACTAGACACTTTGTGCCAAAATTTCAAACTATTCCAAATTAATTTGGTCATTCCAACATTAGAAATGGAACACCATGAAACAAAGAAACTAAGCACAGAAAGCTAAATAGCCAGACAAACTTTAAATACTGTTAACCAGATGCTCTTTGTGTGAGCCAATTCCTTTTGAAAATGTCAATGAAGGCTTTCAACACTTTTCCATTGTCATATCTGAATTGTGCATTCTTTTAGGGAGAAAGGAGGAAACGTTAACCAAATTCATAATTTATTAGCCTACTTTCCAGATATGCTAACTGGGTTCTGGTACACTGTACAGTTCTGACTTTTGATCACTTACCCAGTAAATAATGGAAAATACATGGCATGATTATTCTGCTCCCTTCAACAGTTGTAAATCAAGATGGCCAGCCTCTCATTGAAGGAAAACTTAAAGAGAAGCAAATCAGATGGAAGTTCATCAAAAGGTGGAAAACACGCTATTTTACACTGGCTGGAAATCAACTTCTGTTTCAAAAAGGAAAGTCTGTAAGTTCCTCCATCATCTTTTACACTTGCATTTTTAAGGTCTTGATCTCCACCAATAGCTAGACATTTTGTCTTAAGTTTAAACTCTGATACTTTTTCCATCTCCATTTCACCATCTTACAGCATTGTTTTCTCATATATGTCTGTGTCTAGTCTGCTTATTCCTATGTTAGTTGGTTCACTGTCCCCTTCCAGTTTATTATGGAAGCTTGTTTTAGTTGACTTTAGTTGTTTTAGTTGAACTGCAGAGGGACTACTAGGTCTTGACTCAGACACCGTGCCCTTTGTTTCCATGTGGACCATGTACACAAATTCATGACTTATGATATTGGCTCTAATTTTTTATAAATATAGTTTATAATTGGAAGTGGGGGTCCAAAAAAGGAGGACATAGGCAAGGAGGAAAGAATGGAGGCTGATTTACTTTAGGTACTTTTTATAGTTAACAAACTTTAATTCTGATTAAAATATTACTGTCTTTCATCTATTTAATATTCAGTTAAATGAATATAGTAGAATTGTGATCAAACTAATAAATATTTAATATAATTTTCCATTTGAATAAGATGCTCAGTAATTATTTGTATTGTGAATTTTCAGTGGGAAATCTCTGAAGTAGCATTCTATTCCAATCAATAATGCAAAGTTATCCTCTTTTCAAATTGGTTCTATGTATCATTAAACTCTACTGATTCAGGATCAAGAGGAATCAAATCTTGACCCATTTCTTGAGTGTTTTAGAAAATAATCATAATGACTGGCATTTTTTCAGTGCTTACTATGCAACACCTTGGATTGCCTCAAACAATCCTCAAAATAATACTATTAGGCCACCACTGCTATTATTGTCATTTTACAGATGAGGAAACTGAGTCAAAGAACCTGATTGGATTGTCCAAGGACAAAGCTAATAAAGTGAGAAAGGGTATAACTGAGATCAAGATCAGGCAGTGTTACACCAAAGCATGTTCTTAAATGTGTTTACTGCTTCCCATGTATACTGAAAATACAGAGCCAGTGGCAAACTGTACTCACCAGGGATCTCCATAGAAACAGAACCAATAGGATATATAAAGACATATAAGAGATTTACTGTGGGAATTGGCTCATGAAATTATGGGGGGTAAGAAGTTCCATGATATGCTGTGTGCAAGCTGGAGAACCAGGAAAACTGGTGGTATAATTCAGTCTGTGTCCTAAGGCCAGAAAATTAAGGAAGTCAATGATATAACTCCCAGTCCAAGGCCAAAGGCCTGAGAACCTAGATATGGGGGTGAGCTGCAGGGAGGGATGTAAGTCCCAGAATCTGAAGGCCCCAAAACCAGGAGCTCTGATGTCCACAGGCAAGAGAGAATGCATGTCTCAGCTCAAGAAGAAAGAGCAAATTTATCTTTCCTCCAACTTTTTATTCTATCCAGATCCCCAATAGATTGGATGATGCCCACCCACAATGGTGAGTGTGGATCTTCTTCACTCAGTCCACTAATTCAAATGCCAGCCTCTTCCAGAAACACCTCACAAACACATACAGAAATAATGCTTTCCCAGCTGTCTGGGTACCCATTAGCCCAGTCAAGTTGACACATAAATTAAACCATCACATAAACCAAACTGTCTGAATTAATTAATGAAAAGTGGTAAATTAGTTAAAAATTATAATTCATTCTGAGCCATATGCACTATATCTTTAGAGACCTCATTATAAAATTTACTTGAACATTTTAATCAACAGGAATCAAATATCATGTCTTTGAATTATGGCAAATTCTGACCAGTGTTCTTTTAATTAATAAGACTTCTGTTAACTTTTTGAATGAAATATATTTTTTTTGTGATACCTACTGTGTACTCATGTTACTTTCCTCATCTGTGTGTATTATAACATATACAGATGGACTTTTCTGAGGCTGAACATCTTTTTGAAAGGGCAGTTCAATTTAGACAGCTATTGGAAATGTAAGGAAACTCTATTTTAGCATCGGTTCACACTAAAGCATGTTTAAAGTGTTTAAAATGACTATCTGAATTTTCTGTTTTCATTCAAGAAATCAAGAATAGAAATGAAGACGTAGTAATTTTCCAGATCCCTTAAGACAAAGCAGAGTCAATCTATAAGAATGTTTTTCTGAACTCAAATAATGACCTTTATACTTTCTGACTCATGGCTTTTTAGTAAGATTTAAAGAAAACACAATTTTATAATTAGGTAACTCGTTTGACATGTTTATCAGGAAATAATGGTCTGACATTCCATAACTCTGACACAACTTGCAGCTCAAATAGTGGGAAATAATTTAATATAGCATGAAGGCCACAGCAAAATACTTCTAATCTCCAGGGAAACAATAACCTACCAGTGGTCAACAGTCCTGTTGAAGCTTCAGGTCCTTGTAAAAGGGCCCCTTTTAAATGGAAGAAATGTGCATTTTAAAATGAGAGCTGAGGTTGAAAGACTCTAATCTTTCACTTTTGCATTTTTAAGACCTTGATCTCTACCAACCAGCTAGGCAACAGTGTCCTTTGACTTTCTGTCTATTACTGTCTCAGTTGATTCACTGTCCATCTTTAAATTACTATGGTAACTTTTTATTTCCTTATCAATCTCTGTACTATAGACTGCTTCAAAGAAAGGCAATTTTATTATCAAATTAGGCTAGCAAAGTATTATCTACTGTGTATGCCTTCAAACTTTATCCTGTGTACCCTAAAAGAATTTTGAACAATCTGTGTAATAACTTGCAACATTTTAAGTTGCAGCAACACTTTTAACATAAGTTTAACATTTGCCCGGACTGTAATTTCTGTTGAATTGTAAATATTGACATTTTAAAACAAAAGGATTACATCTCTCCATTAAATGTAACCATTGGATTAAAATACCATAGCAGTTTAACACCTAACACTATTTTTAATACATAAATTAACTCTTTTTTATATAGAAATGTCCACATTGTTTCTCTTTTTCTTTTTTTTTTGAAATCATGTTTCTGTTCTACCTCTATCACAGCATTTTATCCTGAATGGCATTTCATTTTTCACTGAGTAAAACTGTATGTATAAATTGAAATTTGATTGTTTGAATTTCTTGTGACCATGCATCTCCAAGTGTAATTTTTTCTGATTCAGTTATCTTTTCAAAAAGTCACATCCTTCATGAAAATCCGTAAGTATAATGCCAAGCTTAATAATTATTAAACATTAAAAATTGAAATATTATTGAAAATGCACCTCATAATGAAATAGATAAAGAGTGATTACATTGCCTTGGCTGATGGATACTTCCCTGATGTCAATAGTTAGAATTGCTTTTTTGTTTGGTGCTTCTGAGATTTTTTTTACATTGGACAAAACGTCACAGAAAGTATGGGATGAGTGAAGAGGATGCTTTTTCATTGCAAAGTGAAAGGAGGGTGATTGCAACAGGAGAGGTGGGCAAGGAGAACTGGCAAACTTCTCAACCACAGGTACTTTCTTTAGTAGACAAAATGTATTCATATTAAAGACCTGAAATTGCTTCAAAGAAATATCTGACCCCTTAAAATTATTCGTCTTAGCCCAGGTGATGACCTTGGTATTGCAGAGATCCTTAAATTTTTGCTTTAATAAAAGGTGAATGTAACATCATTAAATATTCCTTCCCTTACTGTTTGTAGACAAAGCATGCTTCCAAAGCTGCAGAGAGTTTCAAAAACAGTTTGGTCTATGGGAACACTGGAAACCTCTCTATTCAATTAAGGTTTGGCAAAATCTTTCTCAGAGGTAGCACAAAGGAAAATTCAATTTCATGCCTCCCAAACTACCCGAAATTATAAGTTAATAGCACTCCAAATTGTACCATTGCACCTTGCTCTATTAATATAATGTTAATAGAAAATGAAAGAACTCTGAATTTTTCCCAAATCCCGCTTTATAATAATATTCTGTAAATTAGTTATCTTGTGTCAACTTATGATACTCTAACAAAGGCCCGATTGTTCACTCCTTCAGTTGTTCTAATGATTCTGAGGCCTTAGCACCCAAAATAACAAAGGTCTTGAGCTATAAAAAGTGAAAGGATTCTGGCCCTCTTAGAAAATTCTCCAGTAGCCAGAGATCCTTGCCTACAGTAACAGCCAGCCCATATTCTTTTCTTCCCATGCCTTTCAGAAAGATGACCCTGATGACTGCCCAATAGAACTCAGCAAAGTACAGAGTGTGAAAGCTGTGGCCAAGAAACGCAGGGACCGCTCTCTCCCCCGGGCTTTCGAAATCTTCACAGACAATAAAACCTATGTCTTTAAGGCCAAGGATGAGAAGAATGCAGAAGAATGGCTCCAGTGCATCAATGTGGCAGTTGCCCAAGCCAAAGAGAGGGAAAGTAGAGAAGTAACCACATATCTGTAGGGATTTACAAGTCAGCCACGACAACTACACACCACAGGCATTGTATTATCATTGCCAATGTCAAGAAAAAGAGCTAAATTTACCAAGCCATGTCGTTTTTTACTAAATACCAATGGAATTCTTGTCCTTTAAGAAGAAGGGCCTAAAATGGCAGGATTCTTAGTAAATGTCATACTCTAACAGCTTTAGTATTGACTTCAGAATATACCTGATGCCTACAAAAATAAAATAAAATAAAATAAAAGGAGCTAGAGAGTATGCCCTCAGACAGTGTGGGGCCAGGAAGGGAAAAGTCACTGATAAAAGAACCTCTGTAGATATGTCATTCAAAACTATGAGAAAACAGCATGAAAAGATGCCTGAACTATCTGTCCTGAGGAAAGATTAGCACTTCTGATGAAAATCACAGTCTGTCAAAGGTATTAAAAGAAAAATTTAAAATAAAAACCGTTAGAAACATTGAACTAATGTACACTGAGGAAAACTATATAACTTACTTATAGACTTATAATTACATGATCCTCTCTTACTACAAATGAGGCTAACATGTGGTAAAATGGTTCTCAAATCAAGCCAGTTATGTCATTAAATACTTGTCTTTCAGAATTACTTAATTATTCCCTTTAAGTTCATTTTATATAATCTACAGTTTAGATGCTTGGACATATATCCTGCCCAAGGCACTAAGTGTAATATAGAAAAAGGATAGAAAGCCATTTCTCTATCTTCAAAATAATGTGCCATCTCCATTAAAATTAAGACTTTAAAGTTCTATAATTTTTTCTTTGTATTCAACCTTTTAATACCTCCAAATTACAAACATCTATTTTTTCACTACATAGATACATAATTACACTGTGATAGAATGCTAGAGTGATTCTCAATGATCCATGCCTTGGTATAATCCTCTCCCCCATTGAGTATTGGTGGGACATGTAACCTGCTTCTAACCAACAGAATATGGCAAAAGTGATGGGGTCATCTCTCCCATAATTATGTTACATTATATAGCAAAAGTGAAGAGAGGTTGCAGATATACATAAGGTTTCTAATCAGTTGACTTTGAGTTAATCAAAGAGACCCCCCTGGGTGGGCCTGACCTCATCAGACTAGTCCTTTAAAAGAGGTTAAACAAGTCAGAGACTCTCTCTCCTATTAGCCTTGAATAAGCCAGCTGCCATGAGCTCTACAGCTGCAAGGAAATGAGTTTTGTCGACAACCATGTGATCTTGGAAGAAGCATCTGAACCTCAGACAAAAGCCCAGCCCCAGCCAACACCTTGGTTGCAGCTTTGTGAAACTCCAAGCAGAGGACCCAACTAAACCACGCTTGGACTCCTGACCCACAGAAACTTTCAGATAATAAATGTATGCTGTTTTAAATCTAAATTGTGGTGATTTGTTATGCAGTGATAACTAATACAAAAGCTAAGTTGGGCTACATACAAGGGATCACTTTTTTCTTGAAATTTATTCATTATGTTGTCTAGTATAGAAACCTGGAGAAATACTATGAATGGTCAACACCTTGACCCTCCTGCTAACTTACTAGCATAGGAAATATAAAAGAGACCATGTTTGTGAAAGGTAACAATTCCATTTTAACAAGTAAAGTTTGAGGGTGTTGTGAGTCACAGAATTTATTACACATTGGAAATAGAGTTCTGGAGGTCAAAATTCAGGATCACTGGATATATAGGTAGTTGCCAAAGATGCAAAATTAGATGAAATTACCAAGAGAGAATAACAACACAAAAGAATTAATAAGGGTTCCTTGAGACACCAGCATTTAAGTAAAGGCAGCTGGTGTAGCTGATTAGTGTTCAGAGATGATGTAGACCAGGGGAAATGATGTCACAAAAGCCAAATTAATAAGGATTTTTCAGGAAAAACAGACAGGGCAACAATTTGAAATCCTGAAGAGTAATCACTTCAGATAAAGCCTGACTTTCACAATCAGGAAGCAATTGGTGTCATTGGTAAGAACAATTCCATTGGAGTGAGGGAGTAAACATCACATTTTGTAGGCTGAAGAGTCAATGGGAGGTTAGGAGTTTAAAGCAATAAGTGGACTATTTTTTCAACAAAATGGGGCTACGATGAAAGGGTTAAGATGGAGCAAGTATTTTCTTGCTCTCTTTAAGATGAGTAAGAAGGGAAAGATGAAGGAATTAAAAATACAGAAAGAAAGAGGAAAAAAGTGACTTTGCTTGAGTAAAGTTTCTAGAAGTGATAGGAAGGATTTTGCAGCAATTAACTGAGCACCTACTAAGCAACAGTTGTCATACTTGGCCTGTAGATACAAAGATAAAAGACACAGTTTTTCTCTTCAAGGGGTTTAAAGTTTAGTGGAAGAGACATATACATATAACAGAAATGTAAGGACTACGTGGCAAGTGCCTTGATGAAGGTATGCACAGGGTCCTGGGGAAACACAAGAGAAGGTGCCATTGTAAGTGACTTCAAACTCAGAATGGACTCCCTCACTTCTTCCCAGAGGTGATAGAAAATGAGCTAGTCTTAAAGAACTAGTAGGATTGCTGTGGGCAAACAAGGAGCAAATGTTCAGTAGAGTGAACCACGCTGCAAACGCAAAAGAGGGAGAAGGAACATGGTCCATTTGCAAAATGTAAGTTTTTCCCTAGGGTTGAAACATAAGGGGTGTATGGAAAATGGTTCAGAGTGATGCTGAAAAGGCCTGCAGGACCACAGGATGTAGGACTTGGTTCCAAGCCAAGGGTCTAAACTTTTTCCTTAACATGATGAAACATTAATTTGTGTGGCAGCAATAAAGATAAAAAAGAAAAAATTGTTTTAATTAGATGATGAAGCACGATTAAAAAGTTTTGAGCAGATTTGCATTTAGAAAGATTATCTTAATAGTGGTAAAGAATGGATTATAAGAATATCAAAAATTGTAGCAGGGAGACCATTTGGGAGGCTCTTCTAAGGTAGTGAGGACCTCATGTAGTAACAAAGGAAATAGAGATAAATGAACAGGCAGGAAAAATACTGGTTTAGGAAAATGGACAGAACACTAGTGGATTGGATGGAGTTGGAGTATGGTAATGGAAAGGAAAGAGTTTTACTGATCCCTAGGTGCTTGCTTGGGAAACTTGGTAGATGATGATGGTGATATTCACTGAAATAGAAAAATCAGAAACAGCAGTTTGAGAGGTAAGGCAGATGGTAAATTTAATTCTGATGTATACATTCACGGTATAGATAGGGGACGACTCACCTTGGATTAGATGGACAACTCTTATGAAGTTGGGCAGGAAAAGGATGAGAAGGAGTATACTTGTAAATGATTCTCTAAATATTCTTTTAAAACCTACCACCCCATTCTTAAGAGTCAGTGAATAACTCTAGCTGTTTTAGTCAATTAGGAACAATTGGTAACAGACAAACACTAACAAAGTATTAGGTGACGTTGCATTAGCTATTAACAATTTGAATGCCAACAGTGTGCTTAAACCTTTCATAGCAGAGAGCTTGTGGTAAAACAGTGGCTATGTTGAAT
This sequence comes from Rhinopithecus bieti, assembly GCF_001698545.2. Lineage (NCBI taxonomy): Eukaryota > Metazoa > Chordata > Mammalia > Primates > Cercopithecidae > Rhinopithecus > Rhinopithecus bieti. Next base: position 82,838 of record NW_016813201.1, read on the forward strand.
GCTTGGCCTGAAAAGAAGAGAATGGCCCCTCAGCTCAATTTGTGGGGAAAGAATTATTTTTACTACTTGCTACAAAGTCCTTGTGATTTAATTAACTGGATGCCTCTAATCTAGAACATAACTCTCAGTGCCTTTGAGCCAGATCTTTAAAAAAAGTGAATGTGTAAACTATAAATAATGAACTTCCTGATTTCGTTCCATGATGCAGTAATTCCAAACATAAGTAAATTCTCCTGGGTTCAGAATCACACTAGGAATTTCAGAATCATCAGCTTCCCGTGAATATTTCTGGCACTTCCACCCTGGTTGCTGGTGAGTTTACCACAGACCAGTCTTTCCCAAGAGGGCTGCCATTTCTGATCCTGATCTAAGAAGAAACCACTTTCCTAAACATGCTTAAACCTTTAAATATATTGGTATGAATAAAATTATAATCATGGATAGAAATTGAAGTGGTTTTCATTTTAATTTTTATTCTTTTTCCCTCCCAGATAGCATTGGAAATATAAATGTTTATGTATGAGAAGCTCATTGAGCTATTTCTCGAGAACCTGGAGTTTGGTAAAAACAAATATTCAATAGTTTTCTAACACTGAGCTTTCTAGAAAATCCTTAGCTGGTGATGTCAAGGGGCATTTACTGGGTCATCTTCAACTCACCTACTTTCCATAGGCACCCACAAACCTGTCTGTGGTGATGACTTATTCTCAGACATAAATAAAGATTACATGTTTAAGGAAGCATTACCCACTTTAGGAAACAATTGTGAGATAAGGTGAGAGAATATGTGAGCTGAATTCAAAGTGCATTGCAGACAAATAAAGACCATGGTTTAAATGCCCTAATAAGGATTTCCAGTTCCCGAAACCTAAATTTTTAGAAGAGAAACCAAGAAAAGAAACCAAACTGTCATCTTGTTTCAGAATAGCACCAGAGTATAGATCCCTTGGAACAAATCCTTCCCAAAGATGCTCCTGAAAGACAAAGAGGTTGGAAAATTCAGAAGACGTCTACCAAGGTTGGGAAAGGGGCACAGGCTCTAGGCATGTGAAGAGTCAAGCCCTCTCTCTTTCAAAACTGGATTACCAACCTGAACCAGTTATTCATCTTTCATCTCTGGATTGGAGATAATACTATCCACAGAGTGGAACTGATGTGAGGCACACATGTCTTGCAAAAGCATAAAACCTATAAACTTAACCAGCAGAGAACCTTTAACATAATAGATGCTTGAAAAAGACACTCCAGTTTCTATGTACCATTAAGTAACTATGATGCCATGTCTTGATGATAATTACATGTTGATGTCTTCCTTTTTAAGCAAAACATTCAGCAGTTGCTTTGCAAGACCATATGGAACTGTGGCCACTTCAATGTTGGCTCTTTTGTTCACTAATACCACATTTCATCCCACTCCTCTGCTTCTGTGCTTTTCTGTGTACTTGATAACTTTTTGTTTCAAAGTCAAACCAAATTGTAACCTGTTTAAGACATAGTAAACAGCAATTAGTCCATGTGCTGTCAACCATCCACATATCTGAATGGATGTGACAACACAAAGAGCTAAGATAGCATTTGCACATCGATAGGCAATGACAGAAACCCCATCACAGCCATTCCCAGTGCATAACGATTGTAAAACATGTACTAATTTCAGAGATATTTAAGTGTGGGGGAAGAAAATGTAAAGCAGTTGTAAAAGGAAGTATTAAGAGTTCCATACAGGTTTGTTTCACATTAATCAAAACTGTGTGTTAATATTTTTGTGAACAGTAGAGCATATTGCAAATGTAAGAAATTTTAAAACATAATGGTTAAAATGCCCCCAATGCACCCATCCTCAAAGGTATGAGGTCAGCTCTGCCTGTAGTTGCTTACCCTCTCTTTTGACAGGACTAAGGATGGCTGATGTCCACAAACAAGCCATGTTTCTGGTGTCTCTATATCCCCCTGCCAGTGCTCCCCTTTGTCCAAGTCCCCTTTCCTGAAAGGGAAGCTGGGTAAAGAATGGGCCAAGATGGCAGAGATGGAGGCAGAGTTGCACGTGGTGTGTCTTTTTATTTTTTCACTTTTATTTTAAGTTCAGGGGTACAAGTATAGGTTCATTACATAGGTGAACTTGTGTCATGGGGGATTTGTGGTACAGATTATTTCATCATCCAGGTATTAAGCCTAGTACCCGCTGGCTATTGTTCCTAATCCTCTCCCTCCTTCCACCCTCGACTCCCAGAAGGCCCCACTGTGTGTTGTTCCTCTCTATGTGTCCATGTATTCTTATCATTTAGCTCCTACTTATAAAAGAGAACATGCAGTATTTGGTTTTCTGTTCCTGCAAAGTACATGATCTTGTTCCTTTTTGTGGCTGCATGGTATTCCATGAACCACATTTTCTTTATCCAATCTATCATTGATGGGCATTTAGATTGATTCCATGACTTTGCTGTTGTAAATAGTTCTGCAATGAACATATGTGTGCATGTATCTTTATAATAGAATGATTTATATTCCCTTGAGTATATACCCAGTAATGGGATTGCTAGGTCAAATGGTATATTCTACCTCTAGGTCTTTGAGGAATCATTGCACTGTCTCCCACAATGGTTGAACTAATTTACATTCCCACCAACAGTGTAAAAGTGTGCCTTTTTCTCCACAACCTCACCAGCATCTGTTGTTTTTTGACTTTTTAATAATAGCCACTCTGACTGGTGTGAGATGGTATCTCATTGTGGTTTTGTTTTGCATTTCTCTAATGATCAATGATGAGCTTTTTTTCATGAGTGTTGGCCACATGTATGTCTTCTTTTGAGAAGTGTCTGTTTATGTCCTTTACCCACTTTTTTATGAGGCTGTTTGTTTTTTGCTTGTAAATTTGATTAAGTTTCTTATAGATGCTGGATATTAGACCTTTGTTGGGTACACAGTTTGCAAAATTTTTCTCCTATTCAGTAGGCTGTCTGTTTGCTCTGTTGATAGTTTCTTCTTCTGTGCAGAAGCTCTTTAGTATAATTAGATCCCATTTGTCATTTTTGCTTTTGTTGCAATTGCTTTTGGCATCTTCATCATGAAATCTTTACCTGTGCCTATGTCCTAAATGATAGTGCCTAGAAAAGCCCACAGTCTCAGCCCAAAAGATTCTTAAGCTGATAAACAGCTTCAGCAAAGTATCAGGATACAAAATCAATGTGCAAAAATTACCAGCATTCAACAGTCAAGCCAAGAACCAAATCAGGAACAAAATCCCGTTCACAAATGCCGCAAAAAGAATAAAATACCTAGGAATACAGCTAGCTAGGGAGGTGAAAGATCTCTATAAGGAGAACTACAAACCAGTGTTCAAAGAAATCAGAAATGACACAAACAAATGGAAAAACATTCCATGCTCATGGATACAAAGAATCAATATCATGAAAATGGCCATACTGCCCAAAGAAATTTATAGATTCAATGCTATTCCTATTAAACTACCACTGACATTCTTCTTGAAACTAAAGGAAACTATTTTGAAATTCATATGTAACCAAAAAAGATGTTAAATAGCCAAGGCAATCCTAAGCAAAAAGAACAAAGCTGGCAGCATCACGCTACCTGACTTCAAACTATACCACAGGGATGCAGTAACCAAAACAGCATGGTAGTTGTACAAAAACAGACACATAGACCAACAGAGCAGAATAGAGTACCCAGAAATAAGACTACACACCTACAACTATCTGATCTTCAACTAACCTGACAAAAACAAGCAATGGACAAAGGATTCCCTATTCAATAAATGGTGCTGGGATAACTGGCTGGCCATATGCAGAAAATTGAAACTGGACCCCTTCCTTACACCATATACAACAATTAACCCAAGATGGATTAAAGAAGTAAATATAAAACCCAAAACCATAAAAATATATGTCTTTTACCTACTATCACAGACTGGGGACACTAGAGGTGAAATTAGAATGGTGCCTGAGGCGGAATTCCAGATCAAGCAGGAGGAGCATTTCCAGAAGAGATCTTCAAAGTCAACCATACCAAAGACAGGAATAGAAAGGCAAGGCCTAGAGTCAAGTTGGAAGTTGGAGAAGCAGGGAAGAGCAGAGGGAGGCACAGAACAGAGTGAGTGGAGTGGGCAGGGGGCTGCATGAACTTCAGAAGAGTAAGACAACCCTTATGGCTTGATTTTTACAGGTACTTGCCTAAGTGAAGTGCAGGGGGTTTCTGTTAAATGTGTTTTGATGAAACAGGTTCACCTCCCCATAGATGTCCTTCTATTCCCTGGTTATGCAAGGCCCTATAGCCGTGTGCGCAGCACAAGAGGCAACCAGCTCTGACGATAACCTTAGCTCCTGGGTCCCGCCATGAGAACCCCAGCCTTGTCAGAGCACATTCCATAAGAACATTCTTCTCAAGTCCCTTCCCCCCGCACCCCAGTACTATTGAATTTGTCTACTTCAAAGAAAACCTTTCTGAGAGCATGGGGGCTGGAGATCTTGGAACTTTCTATAAAATGATAATCAGATGCATTGTGTTTACATAGCTTATTTGTGACTTTATGGACAAATCTTTGAAAATCTTACATCAAATTTAAAAATGCATTTTCTCTGTCTTTCAAGCAATAAAAGGATTAGAATTCATTTTGATACTGAGAATCTAGAAAAGTTATAAAATTTTCAAATAATGTAAAAACGTAAAGTACTCAAACACATGGTAGACTCATTCGTGCCTAGGAATAACAGCGCTCCATGAGACCAAACTGGAAATTAAGGGGGAGCGGGTGCTAATAATAGTAAATTCTACTTTTTCCTTTTGTGAATTATTCTATAATTATTTTTTGCCTTGTTTTATTTTTTAACCACCATTTCACTAACATTAGTAGAATATCCATAACACACACACACATATATATACACATTTACTATTACACAAGTATTGTGACAACAGAACTATTGTTTTCACATGTGCTTTGTAGGAATCAATCCTATTACTTCATTATCTTATATTCTATTTATATTTTCTCTCTCTCTCTCTCTGCCAGCATTTCATGTAATCAGAAGAAACTTTTATGCGTGTTCCATTATTCTTAATGGAGATCCACTTCTATGCATCAGATTTCCTTTGGGAGTGTTCTGTTCCCTCTTAATTCAGAGCTGTTGCTATATGAGGAAATAGTCTAAATGTCATTTCTCTTAAGAGAGAGAAACAATGATTGTTTGCCAGACTAGCTCATAAACACAAAAATCAGAAGAAGGTCCATTTTTAAAATTTAGCCAAAACCACAGTTTGGAAATGTCTGTTTTGGAAAATGAACCATAATACTAACAGTATGTGTTGATTTGAGAACATTTTCATTAGGACTCTCCCAAACTCTTCATGGAGGGATACTGTATAATTTTCCACATAAACAACTCTCATCTATATATTCATGTTTTTGGTATCACTATAATACTGTCATCTCCTGAAATCCTGAGGTTGTACCATCCTCAGGTAAATACAAATCAAATTCCACGGCAGCCAACAGTGTCACAGTAAGGTTCCAATGTAATGAAGCCACGAGCAGAATGTGTGGCAGCTAAATAAACTAGGCCAAGTCCTTGTAAGCAAGGAGATTTGGCATTTATCATTCAGTTAACAGTATCACAGGCTATTGGAGTTGGAAGAATCTTAGCACTTGCCAGGCCCAACCTCCCTGCCCCATGGAGAAGTCCCTTGTTTGTCATCATTGGCAGGTGGCATTCCCAGCTGTTCAAACCCTTCTAGGGACAGAGAACTCATTACTTTATCATCAGTTCTTATCTTTTTAAAATAATTTTTTTCTGTTTATGAAAACATTTATTGCAAAAAATAACAAAACTACTAAAATTATAAAATTATTCATAATCATCTGATCATTCAGAACTCCAAAAAATAGAAATGTTCAAATATAATTCCCTTTAGGTTATTCATACCATATAATTATTTTCTGAAAAATTCTGCCTTTCTATCATTTCTAACCTGCAGTCCAGGTTCTCTCTCCTGCAGCCAGACATAATATCTGCTCCCTCTTCCCCAAGACAACCTTTTACATAGTTTGATTCAAACATTCATTCAACAAATACTTATTAGCCAGGCATGGTGGCACATGCCTGTAGTCCTAGCTACTCAGGAGGCTGAGGTAGGAAGATCACTTCAGCCCAGGAGTTCAAGGATATAGTGCAATATGATTGTGCCTGTGAATAACCACTGCACTCCAGCCTGGGCAACATAGCAAGAGAAAGAAGGAAAGAAGGAAAGAGAGAAAGAGAGAGAGAGAGAAAGAAGAAAGAAAGAAAGAAAGAAAGAAAAGAAAGAAAGAAAGAAAGAAAGAAAGAAAGAAAGAAAGAAAGAAAGAAAGAAAGAAAGAAAGAGAAAGAAAGAGAAGGAAAGAAAGGAAAGGAAAGGAAAGGAAAGAAAGAAAGAAAGAAAGAAAGAAAGAAAGAAAGAAAGAAAGAAAGAAAGAAAAGAAAAGAAAAGAAAAGAAAAGAAAAGAAAAGAAAAGAAAAAAGAAAAGGAAAGAAGGAATTAAGGAAGGAAGGAGAGAAAGAGGAAGGAAGGAGAGAAAGAGGAAGGAAGGAAAGAAGGAAGGGAGGGAGGGAGGGAGGAAGGAAGGAAAGGAGAGACCATTTATTGAGTATCCAACATATACTAGGGCATGGGGACTCAAAAATGATAAATAAATTGTGCATGTCTTTAACAAACTCAGTAAGTAAATGTTACAGTCTGAATGTTTGTGCCCCCACTTCCCAAATGCATATGTTAAAACCATTAGGTAGTAGTATATGTTAATACCAATCTGGTGGTATTAAGAAGTGGGGCCTCTAGGAGGTGATTAGATAATGAGGGCTCTGCCCTCATGAATGGGATTAGTGCCCTTATAAAAGAGGCCAAGAGGAGCTTGTTTGCCCTTCCCAATGTGAAGACACAGCTAGAAGGCACCAGCTCTGAGGAACAAGCCCTCACCAGACAGCAAATCTACCAGCACCCTGATGTTGGACTTCTCAGCCTCCAGAACTGTGAGAAATAAATTTCTGTTGTTCATAAGTTACCCAGTCTAAGACAGTTTGTTATTGCAGCCCAAATGGACTAACACAGTAAGTGTATTTTATTTAATAAGTAAATCCATAAATAAAGCATCTCCTACGTGCAAGACCTGTGCTGGGCATTAGAAATGCTGAGGTGACCAAGATGTCTCAAACTTTGCGGGGTACGTATCCTAGTAGAAGAGAAAAATGTTAAAGTATTTCCTTAATTATGAAATTGCCATGAGACCTATACTGCAAAGAAGCACAACTGATATGAGATTGTGGAAGGAGAGGTCTAGATCTGGTCAGGAAGTTAGGGATAGCTTCCTGGACAAAGAGACATATGCCTGAGATCTGAAAGATGAACAGGAAGTTACTAGTTGAAGGGAGAGGTAGAAGAAAAGCAGACCAGAAAGAACTGAATGTGAGAAGACCTTGGAGAGAAAAGACATGCAGCACATTAGAGGAACCAAAACAGGCTAGTGTGGTGGATGAGGGTGGTGAGGCTGGGAGACGGGGAAGTCATGCAGGCTTGTGGGAGAGCTATTGTTGGGTTTAAAACAGGGATGGTATGATTAGAGCTGCAATTCCATAAGATGGTCCTAGCTGCTGTGTAGAAAATGGTTTGCTGAGAAAGCAATAATAGAAACTGAGAGAAAAATAGAAGGCTATCACAATAGTCCAGGCGAGAGGTATAACGAAAGCTTGAAAGAAAGTAGCAGTACTGGAAATGGAGAGAAATAGAGGGTTAGAGAGAGATTTTAGAAATGCAAATTGCAGGACTTAGTGATTGATGGGAACTGTCTCCAGAATTCCAGCACCCATGGATTAACCGTGGTGCCATTCATGATAAAGGGAGCATTCAAAGGGAGTCAGGTTTGAGGGAAGTCTTGTCCATAAAAGAAGCAGATGTGTAGAGATCACAACACTGTGATGTTGGGGCATGATGGAGACAGAGGAGGGGGCTGCTGGCTCTGCCTGGGGAGTCAACTAAACCTCCATTGAAGAGTTGATAATATGCTGGATGTTGAAGGAGGAATATAATTTTCTTATATTTTAGACCTCGCCTTTCACACTCTCACAGTCAAAAAGAGAAATGATGTATGCCAAGACTCAGGATCACACTTAACATGAGACAACATAAATGGGCAAGGATGAGAACAAGAGTCACTTTAATTACTTACTTTATCAGTGTTTTCATTCCAAATTCTTTTAGAAATATATACTAGATTTTTTAAAGTAAGTATGGTGGGCACTGATGCATCCCCAACATCCCTCAGAGAAGGATCCCGTGCCCCAGCTGCTGGGACTGCTGTTGGCAGACAGCCTTCAGCTGTCATTCCCCTCAAGGACTGCCTCCTGGCCAAGGTCATGCCTGGGGCAGCTGACATCTAGTGAACGGTTGATGGGAGAGTGTAAAAACCTGGCCATTCAGGCCCAAGTTGAGAGAACCCTGAGGGACCATTCTACCTGCAGAGCTCTCCACATGGTCAGTTGAGACTATTGTTGGGGCCACATTGAAGCTCAGTTTCTCCATCTGCCCCTTACTGATTCCTCTCCACTCCCTTCTGCAGGTGTTGGTCCCAGAGGTGCTACTTAATAAGCTTTAAACACTGCCTCAGAGTATGCTTCCCAGGAAGTCCAACCAGATTGAGAGTAAGTAAAGATATAAAGGCAAAAGGAAAACAAAGTGGGAAGAAGAATAGTCACTGGGATAAGGTAAGTAGATGAAACTCATCCCCAGCAAAAGACAGCATTCAGAGTTGATGCCACGCTTTCATGCAGCCAGTGAAGAGAGGTATTCAATCAGATTCATGAGTCAGAGTTTCCCCAGGCTAAAAATAAACCAGTTGCCCAGAGGAAGAAAAGCTCTCCCAACACTGAGACCCAAGAATTTTTTTCTTATAGGGCCTTACAAAGAGAGCACGGTAATATAGCAACCATAGCTTCAATATCTCTCCGTAAGAGCAACAGCATGTTTCAGAAGGATATGTAACGGTGCAAACCCTAGTTACAAACTCATACATACAAATAATATAATTTTCTTTATTTCCTTATGTTTGAATTAATTTGTTGCTTGAGTGCTGGATCCCATTTCACTTGGGAGCAAAAAAAGCAATGTTCATTGATTCAGGATAAACCCAGTCAAACTCAGAATATTCTCCATTTATTCTGTTTTCTCTACTTTCTCTCCTCAACAAGCATTATTCCAAATGTATTATTTATGTCAAAGATTCATATTCTAGTTCTTCAGTTATGAATTTTGTATTTTTTATTTTTTATCTTTTTTTTAGAGGCAATGTTGCTCTGTTGTCCAGGCTGGAGTGAGGTGGCACAATTATAACTAACTACAGCCTCAAACTTCTGGCCTCAAGCAACACTCCCACCTTGGCCTCCCAAAGTGCTGGGATTACAAATGTAAGCCACCATGCCCATCCAGAGTTATGAATTTTTAATCTCGAAATTTTGACTTTTATTAGCCAGATACAATGGCACTCGCCTATAGTTCCAGCTACTCAGGAGGCTGAGGCAGGAGGATCACTTGAGCCCAGGAGTTTGAGGCTGCAGTAAGCAATGACTGTACCACTACACCCTAGCCTGGGTGACAGAACAGAACCCCCTCTCTAAAATAAAATTAAAACTTTTAATCCTGACCTTTGAGACTTAATCCTACTTTTCTCAAAGTAGTTCAGAATAGATTTTGAAACTTACAGTTTTTTTTTTTTGTTTGTTT
>NW_016813201.1:93282-112815 GCF_001698545.2 Rhinopithecus bieti
ATGTCCAAGTGATCTCATTGTTCAGTTCCCACCTATGAGTGAGAACATGCGGTGTTTGGTTTTCTGTTCTTGTGATAGTTTGCTAAGAATGATGGTTTCCAGCTGCATCCATGTCCCTACAAAGGACGCAAACTTGAAACTTACAGTTTACTGTTATTTCTAATTTCTTTTCAACATCCTTTTTCTGAGGCAATGGATGCCTTCTGCCTAGTTTGAAGGAGTAAGGAGGGCCAGGGAATGGGCCAAAGGGCACTACAGAAGATTAAACTAATCTCAAGGAATTAAAAAAAAAAATGGGTTAACAGACTGATTGTTATAAACGAACTGATAGTTACAATGTTTCAAAATAACATTCCTCAGTGAAAATCACTAGCACAATCCTAGTATATAGAAAAAAATAAAAGTAATTGGGGTGGGTGCTCAAAACCATGTGACCCAAACAGACAGCATGTGGTGAGTCACAATGGAGTCAGGAATATATTTTAATGTGGAGGAATGGACAGACTGTTCAACTTTCAAACAAGGCTTATCCAAGTAGAATCAGGATTCTCTATAATTTATTTATATATTTCTATATGCAGGATATCAGTTTCAAAAAAGCAGGAAGTTAGGGAGGTTGTGACATTTTTGTCTCTGTTGTTTAACTAAAAGCCCCTGTGAAAAATGTGATGTCCCACAAAATGAAAAAATCACTGTGAAAATTATGTCTATTTTGTCCTCTGCCACCATTAACTAAGCTGAAGTCCAGCCAGTTTGTTTTGAATTTCAAACCACTGGAAAGGACAGGCTCAGGAGGAATATGTGGAAGCTCAGAGGTTTCTGGGTTCTAGTGACAGGAGCAGAACAAAGTATGGCCACTTCAGATACAAAGTTGAAGACGGTAAAGAGCCTCCTGAAGATGAAACTAAATAGCATGGCCAGTAACCATGGCTCACGCCTGTAATCCCAGATCTTTGGGAGGCCAAAGCGGGTGAATCACCTGAGGTCAGGAGTTTGAGACCAGCCTGGCTAACACGGTGAAACCCCGTCTCTACTAAAAATACAAAAAAATTAACTGGGCGTGGTGGCAGGCGCCTGCAATCCCAGCTACTCAGGAGTGTGAGGCAGGAGAATGGTGTGAACTCGGGAGGCGGAGCTTGCAGTGAGCAGAGATGGTGCCACTGCACTCCAGCCTGGGCGACAGAGCTAGACTCCGTCTCTTAAAAAAACAAAAAAAAAAAGGAAAAATTAGCCGGGTGTGGTGGTGGGTGCCTGTAATCCCACTACTCGGGAGGCTGAGGCAGGGGAATTGCTTGAACCCAGGAGGTAAAGGTTGCAGTGAGCCGAGATCATGCCACTTCACTCCAGCTCTGGGCAACAGAGCGAGACTTTGTCTCAAAAATAATAAATAAATAAAATAGCAGATGCACACAAAGCTCTGTCGGCAGAGAATGCTGAAAATATCCAGAGGCTAAATTGATGATCTGGAACACTGTGGAGGCAGGACACAACAGTCTCAGACCTACAACTGAGAGGGGATATTAAGAGATGCTTTCTGTAATTGAGGATGGATGCCTTGGGAACATCATTTCACTTAAGCAGTGAGTTTTAGTAGGCATTGCACGTAACGAAAATGAAGAGACCTTATTGCAGAATTTGTGTGTGTGTGTGTGTGCGCGCACGTGTGTGTGTTATTAAGGAGAATTACATCATTACTGTGAAGTTAGTCACTGAATTTATGTCTACATGCCAAAGTTGCAATACTAATAGTTTATCTATATGACTGTTTAAATTCACAAGCAAGTATTTGAAAGAATATGATTATAGACAGGTCGCTCTTTATTATGAAATTCTTCAGAATAGAAAGAGTTGTAGAAAATAATACAATAAACCTCTTACAACCACCCCTCAGCTTATGAAATAAAGCAGTACATGTGCATCTGAAGCCCTCTATGTATCTCCTCCACATATGTAATTCCTTCCCTATCTCACACAGGTAACTACCATCCTGAATTTGTTAATTATTATTCCAATATATTTCTATAACACCACCTATTTTTATGCCTAAAAATACATAGTATGTTTTGCATATATTTAAACTTCATGTAGTGTCATACAGCATGAATCATTCTCTGTTTCCACATCTCATGTTTGCATCTATGTCTAATTGACTTTCAGTGCTGTATATAATTCCTTTGTATCATTCCATTGTTTTTAGGCTTTTGGATTCAGGTTCAAATATTCAATTTTTTATCCACTTTCTACGGGATGATTTTTTCTAATCTTTGCAATGGCAAAAAAAAAAAAAAAAAAAAAAAAAAAAAAAATGTTGCTATGGAAATACTGGTTCTTTGTGTGCAAAGTCAAAGGTTCTTTGGCCAAAAATTCTCAAAGTATGGTCCACAGACCCCTGATGGGCCCAAGACTCTTTCAAGCAATTCATGAGGTCAAAACCATTTTCATAAGAAGAAGAAAATGATACCATTTGTCTTTTTCACTGTGTTAACATTTGCACTGATGGTACAAAAGGAATATTAGGTAAACTGCTGGCATCTTAGCAGGAATCAAGGCAGCAGCATCCAGCAATACTAGTAATTATTGTATTCTTCACCACCATGCACTTGTGGTTTTAAAAAATCACTGAAGAATATTAATTTTACTAAATTGCAACTGTTACATAGTCATCTATTTAATATTTTGTATATTAGAGTAAGAAGTAAGCACAAAGTACTCTGTTACATGCCAAAGTACAATGGTCATCTCAAGAAAAAGCATTTGTGTGATTGTTTGAGTTGTAAGATGAACTACTACTTTTTTCGCTAAACATTATTTTTAAGAGGATGACTGAGACTGTGATTATTAAACTCTTGGGGTTTGGCAGACATTTTCTCAAAAGTGAATGATATGAGCCTGCTACTCCAAAGAAAGCTGACTGTATTGTTGTTGATGATAAAATTTGAGCTTTCAAAAAAAATTAGAAATTTTGAAAACTTGAATCCAACCCTGGATTGTCATACTTTACAGCTTCTCAATATTTCATGATTTCTCTGATGATATGGGTCATGATTTTTGACATTGTATAATGTAACTATATCAACATTTTGAAAATCTATGTAATTCAGTAAACCAATAATTTCCAAATGACCAATGCAAAATGTTACAAAATTATGCATGGGTAAAAAATCCACTCACAGTATAATACAAACTACGCATTTTAATTTAACAGAGTATGAAAAACTCATTGATATGGGTTCAAATAAGCTTTTAAGAAACTACCACTTGTTAGTTTTGGGTAAAGTATCAAAGAAGAATTGCCACAACTATCTGAAAAGGCCATTAAAACTCTCTTCCCTTTTCCAAATCTATATTTGTGCGTATCTTTATTTTCTTTATGGACTTCAATCAAAACAGTATACCACAATAGACTGAATGTGGAAACAGAATCCAGCTATCTTGTATTAAGCCAAGCATAATTACAGAAATGTAACATAATGGCACTATTCTCACTAAAATTTTGTTTTGGAAAATATAATTAGTTCATAAAATATGTCATTCATGTTAAAATGTGATCAGTTTCTTGCTGCCTTTTAAATGACTTGATGAATGTATTTTTAATTTCTCAATTTTATTTTCTAATATGGTAAATATCAATAGAAACAACTCACATAGCCAAAAGCTCTTTGTTATCCTCAAAAATGTTTTAAAGTTTAAAAGGCTCCTGGGACCAAAGTTTAAGAACTGCTGACTTAGGGTATACTCGAGAGTAGAATTGCTAGATCATAATTTATCTTTACCAAATATTTCCCAGGTTATTCCCTAAAATGATTGTATCAATTTAAACTCTCACTTGCAGTGTATCAAAATGCCCATTGCTTACATCGTTGTCAGCATTTTGGACTCGGTTCAGACTTAAATTTTTATATCTGATAAGTGCCAAAGTGGTGGTGTTTTAATCTGTATTCCTCTGATTACTGCTACTTTCCCCTTTCCATGTATTTATTGGCTCTGCAAATTTTCTTTCCTTTGAAATTCTTGTGTATATATGCAGAGAGAGAGCACATTCTTCTTTTGTTTCTTTTTTCACATCAATTTTTACGGGGCTCTTTACATTTTCCAGGCATATCTCCCTTAGTTGGTTTTCTTCCTTTTTTTTTCTTTTTCTCTCTCTCTCTCTCTTTTCTTTTTTTTTTTTTTTTTGAGGCAGGGTCACACTCTGTCACCCAGGCTGGAGTGCAGTGGCACGATCACGACTCCCTGCAACCTCAGCCTCCCAAGGCTCGGGTGATTCTCCTGCCTCAGCCACTGAGTGGCTGGAAATACAGGCACACATGCCACCACACATGACTAATTTTTCTTTTTTTTTTTTTTTTGAGACAGAGTCTTGCTCTGTCGCCCAGGCTGGAGTGCAGTGGCGAGATCTTGGCTCACTGCAAGCTCCGCCTCCCGGGTTCATGCCATTCTCCTGCCTCAGCCTCCCGAGTAGCTGGGACTACAGTCACCTGCCACCAAGCCCGGCTAATTTTTTGCATTTTTAGTAGAGACGGGGTTTCACCGTGTTAGCCAGGATGGTCCCCGTCTCCTGACCTCGTGATCCACCCGCCTCGGCCTCCCAAAGTGCTGGGATTACAGGCGTGAGCCACCGTGCCGGCCCACATGACTAATTTTTGTATTCTTAGTAGAGATGGGGTTTCTCCATGTTGCCCAGGCTAGTCTCAAACTCCTAGGCTCAAACGATCCACCCACCTTGGCCTCCCAAAGTGCTGGGATTACAGGTGTGAGCCACTGAGCCGGCCAAGTTTCTATTCTTTGTTTTACTTTTTACTTTTTCATTTTTGTGGAAGGTATAGTTTACATACAATGTAATTTTCGTATTGCATACAATATAATTTTTGTATTACATATGTTCAGTTTATGAGTTTTGAAAACTGTATAAGCCAAAGATATCAATACCCAAAACAAAATATAGAATATTATGCTCATCCCAGAAAGTTCCTCATGCCCCTCCCAAGAGGCAATCAACATAGATTAGACTGACCTATTCTATAAGTTCACATAAATGAAGCTGGGCACGGTGGCTCATGTCTGTAATCCCAGCACTTTAGAGGCTGAGGCAGGTGGATCACCTGAGGTCAGGAATTTGAGACCAGCCTGGCCAAAGCGAAACTCCATCTCAAAATTAAAAAAATAAAAATACTTCGCATAAATGGGATTAGATAATATGTATTTTTTGTGTGTTTGGCTTCTTTCTCTTAACATTTTTGAGATTCATCCA
The DNA here is from genome assembly GCF_001698545.2 of Rhinopithecus bieti. NCBI lineage: Eukaryota > Metazoa > Chordata > Mammalia > Primates > Cercopithecidae > Rhinopithecus > Rhinopithecus bieti. The sequence continues at coordinate 98,534 of NW_016813201.1, forward strand.
TATGGTTATGTATTTTAGTAATTTATTCTTTTTTACTGCTGAGTACAATTCCATTGTATGAATATACCAAAATTTATTTATCCATTCTCCAGCAGATAGACATTTTAATTGTTTCTGGTATTTGGCTACTGCTAGTAAGATGACTATAAACATTACTGTACAAATTCCTTTGTGACATATTTCCAGTTCTTTTCAGTAAAATACCTAGGAATTGAATGAAATACCTTCTACACATCTTACCTTCCATATGTTTTATCCTGTCTTTCATATTTTCACCTTTTCATCTCTTTGTACTACATTCTACAGAATCTCCTTAGATTTGTCACCCAATTCACTCATTCCTTCTCCAGCTGTGCCCTGTTGTTTGTCCCATACACAGAGGTTTCATTTCAATGGTTATATTTCCATTTCTAGAATTTTTACTTGATTCCTTTTTATAATATTCTGGGTACTTTTAATAGTATCTTATTCTTTTCTCTTGTTGTTTAACCCGTATTTTACTGTTTTAATTACTTAAAATATCTTGCATTTAATATGTTCATTTTCTGAACTTTTGGGGAGCACTAATCACATTGCTTCTTTTTTTTTTTTTTTTTTTTTTTTTTTTTTTTTTTTTTTTTTTTTTTTTTTTTTTGAGATGGAATCTCTCTCTGTCACGCAGGCTGGAATGCAATGGTGTGTCCTTGGCTCACTACAACTTCTATCTCCTAGGTTCAAGTGATTCTCTTGCCTCAGCCTCCCAAGTAGCTGGGGCTACAGGCGTGCACCACCATGTCCAGCTAATTTTTCCTTTTTTAGTAGAGATGGGGTTTCACCATATTGGCCAGGCTGGTCTTGAACTCCTGACCTCAAGTGACCCACCCACCTCAGCCTCCCAAAGTGCTAGGTTCACAGGCATCAGCCACTGCGCCCAGCCACATTTGCTTCTTATTTGTTTTATTTTCTTACTCTTAGTAGCTTATTTTTTCATGTGTTCATAATTTTGGTTTGTAAGCTCATGTTGGTGAGGTTTATCTAAAAGATTTATGCTATGAGAGCTATTTTGATAATATATATTACATGTAATTATATTATGTAATTTTTTGGTAAATTAACTGACCTCCACCCCATTCTAAATCTGGGGGTGAAGAGTGAGGCTTGGAGCCTTGCAGCAGGAAGAACTTAATCTGAACAAGAGGCAGAATTTCCCAGTGGTCCCCTCATTCTGGAAGCCTTGTCCCTAGTGGCAGGGGAAGAAGGACAGTGGGGAGATCAAACTGTCACTTTTACAGTGCTAGGGCCCAGGTTAGTTACTGACTCCCCACTCTGAGCCCTAGGGCTCTGCCCTAACCTGGATCCCCTGGGGATCCCAAGGGAGTTCTTTGTGAAGAGGATGAGGCCAGGGATCTGGCCCTTTTAGAGGAAGAGGGGGCACTCGCTATGCTTGAACTATGGCTTAAGAAGCCCTCATGCACCCCATCACTCCCTTTTTCCCCATCGACAACATGGGATCACGAAACCCCAGCCTTCACTCGGCTGCTTCGGGGCAAGAAGCAACCAACTAATTTTATGGAGAATCTTGGGAGAGGGCATGGCAGGGAGCCCTTGGTGAGCTCGCATGGCTGCCAGGAAAGGATTTTTTTTTTCATTGTTCTGCCAGATGGCGGACGTGCTATCAAACTGGAACAATTTCATGATAATATCTTGACTTGGAGTTTCTGACAACTCAGATTGTATAAATTAAACCTCAAAGCCATGTATGAGCAGAATCTGAATTCTTTTCTACCCAGAGGCCAGGGGAAGCAGACAACTTTGCTTGTCATTCCCCTTTGCCTGAGCATCTTTTATCTGGTGGCATAGCCTTTTGAGGGCCCTAGCCATTTATGCAGAGCCTTGATTCTACCTCCCCACCTTGCATAGGCCAGGGCCTTGCCTATTGTACCAGCACGTCAGAAACCCAAACCTCTTGATTGCCAAGATCCCCAAATACCCTCAAACAGGATTGGGGACTAGTGTAAGCATCACCTCACCACTTCCGGTGTATGAGAGTGTCTTCTGTTTCCTTTGAGCTCAATATTTTAGAGACTATGTATTATATTTGACTCATCATTTCTAGGTGTTTTGTATTGAGAGGTTTTTCAGGGTATCCAGTTTGTTATGATGACAAAACTAACAGTCCACAAACTGTTACTTTCCTCCCACCAAAATCATCAGTGAGTAATGGCCACTCTTCAGTCTTTCTCCAAGTCGGAGACCAACTTCTTCATAGTTAGGACAGGGATACTATCCAATTAATAGACAAACATACCCTGCAGATAAATCTTCCTCATGTCTGAAACGTTCCTGCCAAATTCCTTTACTTTATCAGGTTCTAAGAGTTCCTGGATTACTCAAAAAGTTTATCAATGTGAGTTTCTTGTGAGAACATTCTAGGAAGTTTAATTGGGAACAGAAAAAATATAGAGCCATTTGAAATGATCCAAGTGGGACTCAGGTGGGTTCCATAGTCTTTGCATGTTACAACACACTTGCTTAAAGCTTCTACTCCATGTTTGTTTTGTCTTGTTTTCAATTAATGAAGCAGATGAATCAAAAAAAAATTAAAACCTAGACTTGCTCAAAAACACAAAACTTTCTTGGTGAATCTCACTTTTAGGTAAGATTCTGAAAAGAAAATAATGTTGGTTTGGAGAAATTGCAACTAGTTGATCTTGCTGGTTTAGCAACATACTGTTGTACCAAGGAAGAAGATGGTGCAATTTCCCTGTAATCTTCAGCCCCCACATGAAGTGCGTTCTTTCCTAATTATGGTTTGAAAATCAAAACGCCTGTGTTAAAGACCATTTACTTACTGAATGGCAAATAGGAGAACAAGCATAAACAACTGGTCAGAGAAAATGGCTTTTTAAATCCCCAGCCATTTACACAGCGCCAGAGAAAAAGATCAAGCTTCTCATGGCACAAAAAAACCACGACCGTATTTACCTCCTGATATTAAGATCCCTATAATGACTAAATATTCAGAGTTAGGCATGAAGAATATTTCAGAGTAGGAGATTAAATGGGAAGGAAAAGGATAATGTCCTAAAAATGAGCCACTAACTACAGAAATACTTCACTATGGTCTGAACATTTCTTCTAAAATTCATATGTTGAAACTTAATTGCCAATGTAATAGTATCATGAGGTGGGGCATTTTGAAGATGTTTAAATCATAAGGGGAAAGCTCTCATGGATAGGATTAAGGCCCTTATAAGAGGGCTTGAGAGAGTGGGTTCTCTCTCTTCTGTTGTTCTGCCATGTTGTTTGTTCCCTCTGGAGGAAGCAGGATTCAGTGTGCCACCTTGGAAGCAGAAATATCTTCCCCAGACACCGAACCTGTCAGCGTCTTGATCTTGGACTTCCCAGCCTCCAGAACTGTGAGAAACCTACTTCTGTTCTTTATAAATTACCCAGCCTGAGGTGTTTTGTTATAGCAGCATAAAAAAACTAAGACATACATCAAAACAATAATCCATAAAGAATCAAAGACTAGACCTTTTAAGCTAATCTGGGCTCAACTGGACATTATGATGCTTTATTCTTGGTAATCCACCTTTTGACCATGAGGACTTTCTCACAGTAACTCTCTTTGGTGCCCTCCTCACATAATACCTGCATCTTACACCCCTTCCTCCCACACTGGAACACTGTCTGCCCTCCCACTGGGCAGAGTGGCTGGGTGATGTGGTGTGGTGATCTGGAAAGATCCAGCAACTGCAACAGGAGACATATAGAGAACTCTATCAGGAGGCTCCCTCTGAGAGCCCTTCATGTGGGGGGCTGAAGATTACAGGGAAATTGCACCATCTTCTTCCTTAGTACAACAGTATGTTGCTAAACCAGCAAGATCAACTAGTTGCAATTTCTCCAAACCAACATTATTTTCTTTTCAGAATCTTACCTAAAAGTGAGATTCACCAAGAAAGTTTTGTGTTTTTGAGCAAGTCTAGGTTTTAATTTTTTTTTGATTCATCTGCTTCATTAATTGAAAACAAGACAAAACAAACATGGAGTAGAAGCTTTAAGCAAGTGTGTTGTAACATGCAAAGACTATGGAACCCACCTGAGTCCCACTTGGATCATTTCAAATGGCTCTATATTTTTTCTGTTCCCAATTAAACTTCCTAGAATGTTCTCACAAGAAACTCACATTGATAAACTTTTTGAGTAATCCAGGAACTCTTAGAACCTGATAAAGTAAAGGAATTTGGCAGGAACGTTTCAGACATGAGGAAGATTTATCTGCAGGGTATGTTTGTCTATTAATTGGATAGTATCCCTGATAGGCTTCTCTCCCAGAAGAGAGAGTAGGCAAAAGTTTGGAAAGTAGACAGCTTTGCAATCAAAATGATGACCCATCCAAAAAGGGTAGATTCTAGGACTGTGATCCTTGGGGGAATTTGTGGTGAGGGAACTTAGGCAGAACCCCATTTCAAAAGGCAGTAAGGGACATTGTTCAAGTACTTCCTTCGGTAGTAAGCCTGTCCAGAGATTCAGGGCTCCTTGATAGGCAAGGTTCCCACACTGGTTACTGCTATAGCCGTTGCAGCACTAGGGGGAGCCCTAAGGCAGGCTGATGCAGTGCTGGGTTGCACCCAAAGCAGGCCCCCCAGAGACCAGCGCAGCACTGGGGTGCTGCTAAAAAATGCTCTGCATTACTAATCACCAGGCAAATATAAATCTAATCACCAGGGAAGTGTAAATCAAAACTACAATGAGATATCACCTCACCTAGTTAGAATGGCCATTAATAAAAAGACAAAAAAATAGCAAGTGCTGGTGAGGATGTGGAGGAAAGGGAACCCTTATACACTGTTGGTGAAAATGTAAATTAGTACAGCAATTGTGGAAAACAATATGTAGGTTCCTCAAAAAAATTAAAAATATAACAATCATATGATCCAGCAATTCCACCACTGAGTACATAGGTAAAGGAATTGTAATCAGCAGGTCATCTGTTTACATAACCAAATGAAAAAAAAATCAGTTAAGTCAAAGAGTTATCTGCATTCTCACATTTTTCACAGCACTATTCACAATAGCCAAGATATGGAAACAATCTAAGTACCCATGACAAATGAAGGGATAAGGAAAATGTGGTGTATATATACACAATGGAATACTATTCATCCATACAAGAGAATGAAATCCTGCCATTTGCACAACATGGATGAACCTGGAGGACGTTATATTAAGTGAAATAAGCCAGGCACAGAAAGACAAATACTGCATGATCTCACTCATACATGGAATTTTAAAAAGTTGCTCTTATAGAAGTAGAGAGTAGTAAAGTAGTTACCAGCTTTGGTGGTTGGGGAAAGCGGAATGTGGGGAGGTGTCAGTCAAAGGATACATAATTACCGTTAGATAGGAGGAAGAAACTTCAAGAGGTCTATTGTACAGCATGGTGACTATAGTTAATGACAATATATTGCATTCTTGAAAAATATAGAGAGAGTAGATGTTATGTGCTCTTACCACAAAAATAATTACTACGTGAGGTAATGCATTTGTTAATTAGCTAGATTTAACTATTCCACAATACAATAGTATCTGTCAATTTTAAAACAAATAATAAACCACATACAATATAATTCGGAAAAAAAAGCAGAGACTAAACAAGGGCAGAGGAAAGGAACTAAGAGGACCAGCAGCTAGTTGAAATGGATCCCAAAACCAAGGGAGTGATCACAAGGATGGAGACAGGGGTCTAGGAGCCAGATCAAGGACTCACTCAGTGTTGCAGACAATCATTTGAGATAACACGGGCTCCTCCAAGGCATCCTTCCCCCAGGGCTTCTTTGTGCCCATTACTCTTCTTGATGCAGCAAGAAGAAAGAATCAAATTATTGGCCATGACTACCAAAATAGGCTCTCAAAATTCGTAACAGAAATGATCACATTAAAAGCTAAAATGTTTAGAGACAAACGATTGTTTTGGTTCCAAAAGCTCCGCTCAATTTCTAAAGGTCTGAACAAAAAGTTTATACTGTAAACACTGGAGTTGGAAAGATCACAGGGTAATGTAAAAGCCATTTCTTTCCTCTCAGCACAGCCACTGCTGCCTACCTAGAACAGAGGCAAATCTCACAGCTGTGAGGAAGAAGATAATGGGGAAAAGAGAGCAAGAAAACAAGTAATTGATATGAATTCCTGAGAAAAGGGCCTCCATGGAGCTGGGGTGAGCGCTCTAGAAGAAATCTAAGGTAGTTTTGGGGAGGACCGGAGAGCATAGTAAACTTCTGCTTCCCTTCCCAGGATGTAGCCCAGAGATACCTAAAGCCTCTTGGAGAAGCCTATATTCAACATTAGGCTACAGCTGAAAACTCGCAAAGTCTGAGAGATGTCCTGGTAGGTTGGCCTGAGCACAGCTTCACCGAGACTCAGCACCTCCAGTGGTATAGGAAAGCAGACAGGAGTTCCCAGGACCCCCTTGAAAAGGGTCCAGGAAAGCAAAAGAGGTCCTGGGATAGAGATGGAGGGCACAGGTGCCTGGAACTAGCACATGAAGACCCATGGCCAGGACATAACCGGATGCCGGTGCACAATGAGAAGGATCGGATAGATGGAGTTATATCTTATAGATGCCAGAAGACAGAGATGTCTATCAACCAGATTCACCCTCTTTACCAAATCCTAGATGAGAGAAAAGTTACCTCATCCCCAACCCCCAGGTCTTATAGCACCCATGGGACACAGAGATACCTTGAATTGGCTGTATTAAGAGTTCTACCACAAAATGGCCATAGGGGCTCAAGAGCTAAACTAAGTTGGGTTGTAGGGAAATAAAGTTACATCTTTGCTCACCTGAATTTTGTGACTGTGAAATTTATATCTGCTAACAGATCTGGATCCAGAGTAACTGATTTAACGCTGAAATCTCCTAAACTACTGGCTTGGGACATCATAAGTTTTCACTAATTGAATTGTACAGAGTTCAGAAATACATAACTATGAAATAAAATTTTATATAAAGCTACATTTCAAGCTACTGAAGAAAAACATATTCAATAAGTCGATTTGGTATAACTAGTAACAACTTGGGGAAAAAATTAAGACAAATCTCATCTCACTCTTTATACCAAAGTAAATTTCATAAAGATCAAAGATTTAAACCCTGAAAAGAAACTATAAAATGCCTAAAGAAAACTGGGTGTATTTATTCATAATCTTAGAATGAAGAAGACTTTTTAAAGAATGACACAAAACATAGAAGCATGATGAATATTAATAAATTTAGCTGCAAAGATTTTTGAATTTCTATGCAATAAAAAATAATAATGATCAAAATCAAAGACAATTGGTAAACTGGCAATATTGTTTACAACCCGTATTGTAGATAAAGGGCTAGCTTCCTAAATTTAAAAGGAATGTGTATATACCAGGTGCAGTGGCTTACGCCTGTAATCCCAACACTCTGGGAGGCCAAGGCCGGCAGATTACTTGAGGCTGGGAGATTGAGACCAGTCTGGTCAACATGAAAACCTTGTGTCTACTAAAAATACAAAAAATTAGCTGGATGTGATGATGCATGCCTATAATCCTAGCCACTCAGAAGGCTGAGGCAGGAGAATCGCTTGAACCCAGGAGGCAGAGATTGCAGTAAGCCAAGATCACGCCACTGCATTCCAGCCTAGATGACAGAATGAGACTCTGTCTCAAAAACAAACAAACAAAAAAGAATGTACACTCCAGATATACTTGCAAAAGTATTCCATAAAATATGTTCATTACAGTATCATTTCTAGTCAAAATATATATGTTATTGTATATTATATATTATAATATATAATTATATAATATTATAGGTATTTTTAATAAAATTATTATATATTTTTTTTTATTTACTAAAATTCTCTTTAAGAAGGGAACTAAGGGAGGATTGCCTGAGGCAGACCATACAAATGGCAGGTAGGGATCTTGGACAGTATAGACTTGACACAGTTATATTTCTCAGCTAACAAAATAATCCCTCATCCTTTATTCGTACCATGAGGCTTTTGTATTTTCTTTTTAATTAACTTACCAAAAAATGTTGATTAGAGTCCTACTATATTCTAAAGATAGCCTATTACATCTTTTCAATAAAGTTGGACCTTGAGGGATTGGTGTAATTTCACCAAGTAGAAAAGACAGGTAGGGCATTACAGAAGGACAAACAAACGTGGGGCCATGAAAGTTTATGGTGTCCTTGATGTGCAGGATGGAGCACACATGTATTACATGGGAGGTGGAAAGGGGTGCAGAAGCCAGACTCTGCTGCAGAAGCCATTGGTTTTTCAGCAAAAGATTATTATTGTTAAATTTGTATTTTAGAAAACAACTCTGGTAGTTATGTGCAGGATGGAATGAACAGAGAAGGAGGCAAGAAGGCCAGATAGCTGGCTGATGCAACAGGTGATGAGGTCAGAACAATGGCAGGAGATAGAATGGACAAGAGAGAGACACTGGGAACATTTTAGAGATAGTTTAAACAGAATGTGGCTACTTATAAGATGTGGGAAATGAAGGAGATTAAATCATTTGATATAGTGTTAACAACACATAGTTGATCAGATGTGAGAGGCAAAGAAAATGAACACATTTCTAGTTTTGTTGACTATGAGAAGGCGAAGCTTTCAATCAACACAAAGAGTCCAGAAAGGGAAGCATTTTGGGAGATGACTGGAAGACATGCTAAATTTTGGAGGCACTGGGTTTAAAGTACCTATGGGGCACATAGGCACGGATGTCTGACTGGTATGTGGAAATGTGGCAGGAACATTGGGCGTGAAAAAGACTGCACTAGCATATGGATAATGCTAGAAGAGAAGGGTGTGGAGATAGACCTTCAGAGAATCTTTGCATTTCAGGTCTGGGTCAAGGAAGAAGAGTCAGCCAAGAAGCTGGAGAAGGAAGAGAAAGTGTGAAGAAAAAGTAGTGACCCAAAGTCACAAGTGGAGTGAGCGGGGGAAGCCAGCCCTGAATGGTAGAACTACCGAGTGAGACCAACAGAGTCCCACGGAAGGTGGGCAGCATAATCTGTCTCCTTAGCCCCACTTAATTTTCCCCTGCTGCTCTATAATTTGAAGAACTGTTCAGCTTTTCATATAAAAATTCACAAATACCTTCAAAAAAGTAAGTGGTATATTCCTTTTTATCCTAGGGATTCATAAATATGAAAGATGAAGCAACTTTCCCTATACCACTTGGCAAGTCAAGGACAATGAAGCTTAGAGTTTCCCAGGCCTTAGTCCAAGGCCCAGCAACCAAAACTTTCAAGCACATAAATAAATAAAACCAGCAAAATAAACCAGAGTTAACAACAACAACAACAAAAATGCAAATTAAATTATATATTTTTTCCATTTTCATGAGAAAACTTGCTTCTGACAAAAATACTAAATTCCTTTCTTATGTTGTATATGGTGTGTTCTTGTTCCTTTTTAAGTCTCATTAAAAAATTTCCCCATAATCTTCATGTTCCTTGAATCCTGCCAAAGCCATGGACATTCCTGAAGAGTAGATTTATTTAGAATACTGAATCAACAATTTCTATGCATTTCATTTCACTAAGTTTTTGGGAGTCACTAAATGTTTAATCATGTAATTAATCCTAAAGCCCTTCTAATTGTGTTTGCTCAGAAAAAAACAAACTGATTCAGATTGCAATAACAGACTATTAGACATGACTTGAATTTATATAAGAAACCAATAAGTTAGCATAAAAATAATTGAGATGTATATATTATGACTTAAAGCTGCCAGACCCAGGTATGGTGGCTCACACCTGTAATCCCAGCATTTCGGAAGGCCGAGGCAGGCAGATCACCTGAGATCAGGAGCTCAAGGCCAACCTAGCCCACATGGTGAAACCCCATCTCTACTAAAAAAAAAACATAAAAATTAGCTGGGCATGGTGGCATGCGTCTGTAGTGCCAGCTACTCAGGAGACTGAGGCAGAAGAATTGCATGAACCCGGGAGGTGGATGTAGATGGTGCAGTGAGCCAGGATCACACCACTGCACTCCAGCCTGGGCAACAGAGCAAGACTCTGTCTCAAAACAAAACAAAACAAAAAAAGGTTTAAATCTTTCAAAGCAAATAAACAAGATACAAAGATGTTTTCATAAAGAATGTTTTAAAATATGCATAAGATGTATCCAAAATAAGAGCATTTTATTAAATAGCATTTTTAGGGTCAGAAATCAAACCAGATACTGGAAATGAGCTCAGCAGGTGAACAGGTAGTTGTTTTCTAAAACAAAGTACTAAGGACTCAGTGATGTAACTTGGAAGGATTATAATAATTTTTTCTTATAAAATCAATTTTTATCTGTAAGTTTAAAAAACAATCTCACATTTTCACATAGATATTTTAATAATTGGAAAATTTAATTCTGAGCTAATCTAAGTAAAATTGACTTTCACTGGTATCAATGTGGTGAAGGGAACTTCCACAAATCCAGTAAATTCAAGAGATGCTGGAGTATCTCTAGTTTAAGATATAGCTGGTCTTCCCCTCTGGTCTTGAAGCAAGCAGTTGCTCTTCTCCCTCCAGAGCTGATCCCTTCCCTTGCACTTTAGATCCCAGTCTTTCTATCCTCCTCAAAAAATTACCAACTCCACTGGTACCATCTTCGTGGTATCTCCTTTCTGTGGCTCCACTGGATCCATTTATCTTATGTGTAAATTGTGTCTCTGTCTTGGAAATAAATACACCTGTGAAAGTAACCCTGAGATCCCCCAAGGATGTATCCCTTCCTTTTGTTCCTTTCGCCTGGCATTTCTTGACTGGTTGTCTCCACCGACTCCTTCCTTCAGCACTACCCACTCACGGCTTTACCTCATTTCCTGTAGTGAGGATCCTGCTCACTACTTTTACTTCCACTCAAAACCATAAACTGCGGTTCATCAAATCAATGGCCTGTTTTCAAACATCATTTCTCTTGAAGTTATAGCATATGACCCTCTTGGCCAGCCCCTCCTCAATAACAGGCTGGTTCGTGTAAAACTTAGATCATTTGAATTTTCACAATGGTTAAGAACATAGATTTTGTTGTCAAGCAGACCTGGCATCATCGTTTAGTAGCTATTTGACCTCAGTGAAAATTCTTAAACTCCTATCAGTCTCAGTTTGTTCATCCAAAAAACTGAGTAACTCTTCCTCCTAGAGGCGGCTGTGAGAATTAGGTAATAAAATGCATGTAAAATTCTTAGTATAGTAAATGCTCAGTAAAAATTACCTGTCCTACTGATTACTCCCCTGTATTCTTTGCTAACTCCTCTCCATTCTTGTGTCCCTAAATAAGGATTTCTCTCAAAGCCCTACACTTTTCTCTCTACTAGCTCCCTTTTAGACACTTCATCTACTCTTACTGTTTCCGGTATGATCACTACACTATAATCTTCTAGTTTTGGCTTTGACTTCTCTGCCAAGTGCCAAACAATCCTACTTCACAAACTACCCTTGAGGATATTTCTGCATGAATGAGCTGTCATTCCTCAAATTCAACACACAACAAAAAGATCTCATCATCTTCTATCTCCTCCCAACCTCCCTCGGTGGCATCACAGACATGGAATCTAAGAGTCATTCATTAATCATTCTTCCTTCTCACCTCCGTACCCCTCACATATCCAATACCCTGTTTTTACTTTCTAATTTCTCTCATTTCTGATTATGCCTTTTCATTTCAATCACCAACACTCCAGCCTGAACCCTTATCTTCTAGCACCTAGATTATTGAAATAGCCTCTCAACTTGTATGCTTGTATCTCATTCACCATCGGCAGATTAGTTTTCCTAAAATGTCAATTTAATAGTACTTCTCCCTTACTCAAAATCCATTTACACCTACTTTTCCCTCCCATTGTCTACAAGATGAATTAAAATGGCTGTCTTTAATTCAAGATCCTCCACACCCAGACAGTAATCAACCTTTCCAATTTTATCTTCCAACCAAAATCTTCCAGGTTAAAAACTAATTCATGTTTGTATTCTCAATATCTATCACAATATCAGTCAATAAATAAAACTGAACTGAGCTATTCTAGCTAATATACTTCCATAATTTAGAGTCATTTGTTAGGTGACTGTTAAATTTATTCTTAATTCAATCCATTTGTCTAATGAATATTTATTGCCAAAGAGCCTGAAACTGTATAAGCAGTATAATTAAACAATATTTACAAATGACTGAATTAGTCAAGATAGGCCAATTTATGCTGCGGTAACAGATAATCCCAAAATCTTAGTGGTGCTACACATAGCTTACTTGTCACTCATACAAAGCTGAGGCAGGGGAGGTTCCATGAAGCTGCCCTTCATGTGGAGTCTTGGTATCCCTGCATGCTTCAATCGCATGGACATCTGTATCAAAATATCATTCCACAATCACCATGTCCAGAGAAAAGAGCATGGAAAATCATATGTCATTCTTAAACCCTTTTACCTGGAAGGAATACAAAACATCTTCACTTACACATTATTTATCAAAGCAGGCTTGCTTTGTGGCCCCAGGATAACTGAGAGGAAAGTGTTTGGTCACTCTTACCAGTGACCAAACACTTAACCACTTAACAAGCATCCAAATCTCCAGATACTGCTTGCCACAGACTCCAGGATGACTGAAAGCACGGTACATTGAAAGGAAGTCGGCAGAACGATGGCGGAGTGGGAAGTAACAGCAGTTAAGGAGCTGCTTGGGGAGGATAATGCACATATCAGCATCTCAGAAGGCAGAGAGAATCATTGTTCTGGCCAGATCTATTAATGCCATCTGTAAAGCATTTGCTGTGATCACTAAAAATCTGGGAGAGGACATCAGCCACTCTGCAACCAGTGGGACCATTGATCCTCAGGCAGCCTGTGGCCCAACTGGGTACTGGTGCATTGGCATTCCTATGAACTCGCTTTTTACAAAATATTTATCCTTTATAACCAGTGTGGCTCTTTCTTTGGGAAAGGCAGGTACAAGAGCAAGGCAATAGGAGACAGCACAAAGCTCAGGACCAGGTGGCAGGGCAGGCTGGAAGAAACGCAGGCAGGCCATCACTATTACATCACCTATCATTGATAATGTGGACCAGACTTCATGGCCATGTTGGAAACTCTCTTTGGTCCCTGTGGCAGGCATGATTATCCAGGATCAACCCAAGTTTTTCAGCTCTCTGGTCAACTTTGCTGGTGTCAGGATGGACACAGCTCAGGCAACAAGGCATGCTTTTCCCACATCATCCAGGAGACACCAACCATGTGTCTCAACTCTGACCTGGAGAGATCACCTCTGGGGTTTACCAAGCGGCACCAGATGGAAATGCAAAAGTCTTATTTCTCTGTATTGTGTAATGATACCAGATTCCATGACACTTAATTCAGCTCTCCAGACATGAAAATCTCTTGGGCCTAGTTGAGCACCTTTGCATTCAAGTTCCCTTGAACTCACTTTTTCTAAAATATCTAGTTGGGTGCATGACCAGAACTCAAGTCATCAAAATTCAATGAGATCTGTCAAATATCTGACATACAACTTAAAATCGGATCTGCTGGCAACATTAGCTTTGCCTGTAGAGGGTACCCAGAACCCTTCTGCTACTTACCACTCACGATCCATCTGTGGATTTTCTGAACAATTGGCAATTCCATGTTTTTAGTAGTCTATAATTTTGTTTCTACATTACTTTATCATTAACTTGCAATTTTTGTTCATTGTTGTAATGGTTTTCTGTGTTAAGCTGTTAACACTGAGTGTCCTACTTCATTTTATAAGCTTTTTGTTTGTTGTTTGTTTTCTTTCTTAATCATAAGTATACATTTTCTGTTTGTCAAGAAAAGTAATAAGAGACTATTAATAAATTTGGGTTTGGTTATGTAATGTCAGACATTTTGAAAAAAACATAAAAGATGTCTTGAAAAATAAATTGAGGGGAACATCATATATAAATGATATTTTTTCTAATCTTAAAAATAATACTTGTTCTCAATGCCAGCAACACATAATGTCGTATAGTTGTGTTTTCAAAATGGTGACCAGTGAGAAATAAAAGCCATTTTCCTAGTGCCAGGAGGTCTGCATCTCCACTATGGTTAGTGTTTTGTTTTTCTAAGACCACCAGAGCGGGTACAAAAGAACCAGCGACTAGGCAAGGGTAGGAGCAAAACCGCAAGTTTATTTTGGTCACCTAGCTTCAAGGGAAGAAGGTGGGTAGGGAGAGGTCTGTTGGCCCCCCGACAAAAGGGGCCCCCAGAGTCACCCGTACAGCTCTCGGACGGAGTTCCC